>NC_092053.1:65043154-65325545 GCF_003086295.3 Arachis hypogaea
GAAAGAGAAAAACAATAAATAGCAAGATTTAAAATTTTTTAGATCTAATGCTCCTTATTTTCGAAGTTTTGGAGGGAAGACACCAAGGAACACCAAACTTAAAAATTTTAAGATCAATACACAAGAAAAACTCAAGAACACTTTGAAGACTCACAAGAACACAAGAACATGAAGGATGAACACCAAACTTAAAATTTTTTTGAAACCAAAATAAATTTTCGAAAATTTTAAGAAAATCAACAAGAAAACACCAAACTTAAAGTTTGGCACAGGATGTAATAGAAAAATTATTTTTGAAAAAGATTTTAATAATATGATAGCCAATTACCATGAACATAAACACTACGTTCTAACTAATTGAGCTATAAATTTAAAGTGTTTTAACAAGGGATAAATAATAAAAGACTCTAAACCAAAAAAAGAAAAAAATTTTTCCTAATCTAAGCAACAAAATAAACCGTTAGTTGTCCAAACACGAACAATCCCCGGCAACGGCGCCAAAAACTTGGTGCACGAATTGTGAATCACACTTTTCACAACTCGTACCACTTACCAGCAAGTGCACTGCGTCGTCCAAGTAATACCTCACGTGAGTAAGGGTCGAATCCCACGGAGATTGTTGGTTTGAAGCAATCTATGGTTATCTTGTAAATCTTAGTCAGGAAGTCAATTATGTTTATCAGTTGAAATGCAATTAAACAAGAGAGCATGGATTAAAGGTTACTTGTTATGCAATAATGGAGAATATGTTGGAGTTTTGGAGATGCTTTGTCTTCTGAATCTCTGCTTTCCTCTGTCTGCTTGTTCACGCACACACGTCCTCCTATGGCAAGCTGTGTGTTGGTGGATCACCGTTGTCAATGGCTACCTTCCATCCTTCCAGTGAAAACTACGCTCACGCGCTCTGTCACAGCACGGCTAATCACCGGTTGGTTCTCAATCCGGTTGGAATAGAATCCCTTGAATTCTTTTGCGTTTGTCACTAACGCCCAGCCTTCAGGAGTTTGAAGCTCGTCACAGTCATTCAATCCTTGAATCCTACTCGGAATACCACAGACAAGGTTTAGACTTTCCGGATTCTCATGAATGCCGCCATCAATTCTAGCTTATACCACGAAGATTCTGATTAAGAGATCTAAGAGATACTCATTCAATCTGATATAGAACGGAGGTGGTTGTTAGGCACACGTTCATGGGTTGAGAATGGTGATGAGTGTCACGAATCATCACCTTCATCACAGTTAAGCGCGAATGAACATCTTAGATAGGAACAAGCGTGTTTGAATAGAAAACAGAAATACTTGCATTAATTCATCGAGACACATCAGAGCTCCTCACCCCCAACAATGGAGTTTAGAGACTCATGCCATCAAAGAGTACAAAGTTCAGATCTAAAAATGTCATGAGATAGAAAATAAGTCTCTAAAAGTTGTTTAAATACTAAACTAGTAGCCTAGGTTTACAAAAAATGAGTAAACTATGATGGATGATGCAGAGATCCACTTCTGGGGCCCACTTGGTGTGTGCTGGGCTGAGATTTAAGCAATTCACGTGCAGAGGCCATTTGTGGAGTTGAACGCCAGTTTTTGTGCCAGTTTGGGCGTTCAACTCCAGCTTTTGATCCTTTTCTGGCGCTGGACGCCAGAATTGGGCAGAGAACTGGCGTTGAACGCCAGTTTACGTCATCTATCCTTGTGCAAAGTATGGACTATTATATATTGCTGGAAAGCCCTGGATGTCTACTTTCCAACGCAATTGGAAGCATGCCATTTTGAGTTCTGTAGCTCCAGAAAATCCACTTTGAGTGCAGGGAGGTCAGAATCCAACAGCATCAGCAGTCCTTTTTCAGCCTGAATCAGATTTTTGCTCAGCTCCTTCAATTTCAGCCAGAAAAATACCTGAAATTACAGAAAACACACAACTCATAGTAAAGTCCAGAAATATGAATTTTTCCTAAAAACTAATGAAAATAGACTAAAAACTAACTAGAACATACTCAAAACTATATGAAATTAACCCCAAAAGCGTATAAAATATCCGCTCATCACATACACACAAACTCATAGTAAAGTCCAGAAATGTGAATTTAACATAAAAACTAATGAAAACATCCCTAAATGTAACTAGATCCTACTAAAAACATACTAAAAACAATGTCAAAAAGCGTATAAATTATCCGCTCATCACAACACCAAACTTAAATTGTTGCTTGTCCCCAAGCAACTGAAAATCAAATAGGATAAAAAGAAAAGAATATACTATAAATTCCAAACTATCAATGAAACATAGCTGCAATTATATGAGCGGGACTTATAGATTTTTGTCTCTTGAATAGTTTTGGCATCTCACTTTATCCATTGAGGTTCAGAATGATTGGCATCAATAGGAACTCAGAGTTCAGATAATGTTATTGATTCTCCTAGTTCAGTATGATGATTCTTGAACACAGCTTCTTTATGAGTCTTGCCCGTGGCCCTAAGCACTTTGTTTTCCAGTATTACCACCAGATACATAAATGCCACAGACACATAATTGGGTGAACCTTTTCAGATTGTGACTCCGCTTTGCTAAAGTCCCCAATTAGAGGTGTCCAGGGTTCTTAAGCACACTCTTTTTTTGCTTTGGACCTTGACTTTAACCGCTCAGTCTCAAGTTTTCACTTGACACCTACACGCCACAAGCACATGGTTAGCGACAGCTTGGTTTAGCCGCTTAAGCCAGGATTTTATTCCTTTAGGCCCTCCTATCCACTGATGCTCAAAGCCTTGGGATCCTTTTTATTTCCCTTGCCTTTTGGTTTTAAGGGTTATTGGCTTTTTGCTCTTGCCTCTTGGTTTTAAGAGCTTTTGGCTTTTTCTGCTTGCTTTTTCTTTTTCTTTCTATTTTTTTCGCCTATTTTTTTTCTGCAAGCTTTGTCCTTTGCTGCTTTTTCTTGCATCAAGAATCATTTTTATGATTTTTCAGATTATCAAATAACATGTCTCCTAGTCATCATTCTTTCAAGAGCCAACATATTTAACATTCTTAAACAACAACTTCAAAAGACATATGCACTGTTCAAGCATACATTCAGAAAACAAGAAGCATTGTCACCACATCAATATAATTAAACTAAGTTCAAGGATAAATTCGAAACTCATGTACTTCTTGTTCTTTTGAATTAAAACATTTTTCATTTAAGAGAGGTGATGGATTCATAGGACATTTATAACTTTAAGACAAAGTTACTAACTACTAATGATCATGTAATGAAGACACAAACATGGATAAGCACATAACATAGAAAACGAAAAACAGAAGAAATAAGAACAAGGAATGAATCCACCTTAGTGATGGTGGCGTTTCCTTCTTGAGGAACCAATGATGTCCTTGAGCTCTTCTATGTCTCTTCCTTGTCTTTGTTTCTCCTCCTTCATTGCTTTTAGATCTTCTCTGATTTCATGAAGGATGATGGAGTGCTCTTGATGTTCCACCCTTAGTTGTCCCATATTGGAACTCAATTCTCCTAGGGAGGTGTTGATTTGCTCCCAATAGTTTTGTGGAGGAAAGTGCATTTGAGGCATCTCCGGGATCTCATGGCGATGAGCTTCATACTCCTCTTGAGCTCCATGAATGGGCTCTCTTGCTTGCTCCATCTTCTTCTTAGTGATGGGCTTGTCCTCTTTAATGAGGATATCTCCCTCTATGTCAATCCCAGCCGAATTGCATAGGTGGCAAATGAGGTGAGGAAAGGCTAACCTTGCCATGGTGGAGGACTTGTCAGCCACCTTGTAGAGTTCTTGAGGTATAATCTCATGAACTTCCACCTCTTCTCCAATCATGATGCTATGGATCATGATGGCCCGGTCTATAGTAACTTCAGACCGGTTGCTAGTGGGAATGATTGAGCATTGAATGAACTCCAACCATCCTCTAGCTACAGGCTTGAGGTCCAATCTTCTTAGTTGAATCGGCTCGCCTTTGGAGTCAATCTTCCATTGAGCTCCTTCTACACATATGTCCATAAGGACTTGGTCCAACCTTTTATCAAAGTTGACTCTCCTTGTGTAGGGGCGTGCGTTCTCTTCCATGTTTGGCAAGTTGAACGCCAACCTCACATTTTCCGGACTAAAATCCAAGTATTTCCCCGAACCATTGTAACATAGTTCTTTGGATTCGGGTTCTTACTTTGATCATGGTTCTTGGTAATCCATGCATTAGCATAGAACTCTTGAACCATTAGGATGCCGATTTGTTGGATGGGATTTGTTAGAACTTCCCAACCTCTTCTTTGAATTTCATGTCGGATCTCTGGATACTCATTTCTTTTGAGTTTGAAAGGGACCTCGGGGATCACCTTCTTCTTGGCCACAACATCATAGAAGTGGTCTTGATGGGCTTTGGAGATGAACCTTTCCATCTCCCATGACTCGGAGGTGGAAGCTTTTGTCTTCCCTTTCCCCTTTCTAGAGGATTCTCCGGTCTTAGGTGCCATCAATGGTAATGGAAAAATAAAAAGCTTATGCTTTTACCATACCAAACTTAGAATCTTGCTCGCCCTCGAGCAATAAAAGAAAGAATAGATGAAGAAGAAGAAGAAGAAATATGGAGAGGGAGAGGGAGATGTGGTTTCGGCCAAGAGGGGTGTAGAGGGGTGTGTTGTGTGAATTTGATGAAGAATGGAGGGCTTTATATAGGGAAGGGAGGGGGGGAAAGGTTTCGGCCATATGGGTGGGTTTGGGTGGGAAATTGGTTTTGAATTTTTGAAAGTAGGTGGAGTTTATGAGGTAGGTTTATGGGGAAGAGTGGATGGATGTGAGTGGTGAAGAGGTGATGGGGAAGAGAGTTTGAGGTGATTGGTGAAGGGTTTTTGGGGAAGAGTGTTTATGGGGTTGTGTGAAAGAGAGTGGTGAGAAGAAGTGAGTGGAGGTAGTGGGGATCCTGTGGGGTTCACAGATCCTGAGGTGTTCAAGGATTTACATTCCTGCACCCATTAGGCATGTAAAAATGCCTTTGCACCCAACTCTGGGCGTTCAGTGCCAGGTTGGTGGCCATTTGGGGCATTCAACGCCCATTTGTGTGCCATTTCTGGCGTTGAACGCCAGAACCATGCCTGTTCTGGCGTTCAGCGCCCAGAAGCTGCCCATTTCGGGCGTTCAGCGCCAGAACCATGCTCTGTTCTGGTGCTGAACGCCAGACAGATACTCCTCCAGGGTGTGATTTTTCTTCTGCTGTTTTTGATTCTGTTTTCAATTTTTATATTTATTTTATGACTCCACATGATCATGAACCTACAAAGACATATAACTAAGAAAAATATAGTTAGATAAATAAAAATTGGGTTGCCTCCCAACAAGCGCTTCTTTAATGTCAATAGCTTGACAGTGGGCTCTCATGGAGCCTCACAGATGTTTAGAGCATTGTTGAAACTCTCCAACACCAAACTTAGAGTTTGGATATGGGAGTTCAACACCAAACTTAGAGTTTGGTTATGGCCTCCCAACACCAAACTTAGAGTTTGACTGTGGGGGCTCTGGTTGACTCTGCTTTGAGAGAAGCTTTTTCTGCTTCCTCTCCATGGTTGCAGAGGGAGATCCTTGAGTTTTAAACATAAGGGAGTCCTCATTCCATTGAAGGACTATTTCACCTCTGTCAACATCAATCACAGCTCTTGCTATGGCAAGGAAAGGTCTTCCTAGGATGATGGATTCATCCTCTTCCTTTCCAGTATCCATGACTATGAAATCAGCAGGGATGTAAAGGCCTTCAACCTTTACTAACACGTCCTCTACTTGTCCATAAGCCTGTTTTCTTGAACTGTCTGCCATCTCTAATGAGATTTTAGCAGCTTGCACCCCATAGATTCCCAGTTTCTCTATTACAGAGAGGGGCATGAGGTTTACTCCTGAACCAAGGTCACATAGAGCCTTAAAGGTCATGGTGCCTATAGTACAGGGTATTATGAACTTTCCAGGATCCTGTCTCTTCTGAGGCAATGTCAGTTGATCCAGATCACTTAGTTCATTGATGAACAAGGGAGGTTCAACTTCCCAAGTATCAATGCCAAATAATTTGGCATTCAGCTTCATGATTGCACCAAGAAACTTGGCAGTTTGCTCTTCAGTAACATCCTCATTCTCTTCAGAAAAGGAATACTCATCAGAGCTCATGAAGGGCATAAGGAGGTTCAATGGAATCTCTATGGTCTCTAGATGAGCCTCAGAGTCCTTTGGTTCCTCAGAGGGAAGCTCCTTATTGACCACTGGACGTCCCAGGAGGTCTTCCTCCTTGGGATTTGCGTTCTCCACTCCCCTTGTAGGTTCGGCCATGGTGCTTATGTCAATGGCCTTGCACTCTCCTTTTGGGTTCTCTTCTGTATTGCTTGGGAGAGTACTAGGAGGGATTTCAGTGATCCTTTTACTCAGCTGGCCCACTTGTGCTTCCAAATTTCTAATGGAAGACCTTGTTTCATTCATGAAGCTCACAGTGGCCTTGGATAGATCAGAGACTAGATTTGCTAAATTAGAAGCATTTTGTTCAGAGTTCTCTGTCTGTTGCTGAGTGGATGATGGAAAAGGTTTATTATTGTTAAACCTATTTCTTCCACCATTATTAAAGCCTTGTTGAGGCTTTTGATCCTTCCATGAGAAATTTGGATGATTTCTCCATGATGAGTTATAGGTGTTTTCATAAGGTTCACCTAAGTAATTCACCTCTGCTATTGCAGGGTTCTCAGGATCATAAGCTTCTTCTTCAGAAGATGCCTCTTGAGTACTGTTGGATGCAGCTTGCATTCCATGCAGACTCTGAGAGATCATATTGACTTGCTGAGTCAATATTTTATTCTGAGCCAATATGGCATTCAGAGTATCAACTTCAAGAACTCCCTTCTTCATAGGCGTCCCATTACTCACAGGACTCCTTTCAGAAGTGTACATGAACTGGTTATTAGCAACCATGTCAATGAGTTCTTGAGCTTCTGCAGGCGTTTTCTTTAGGTGAATGGATCCACCTGCAGAAGTGTCCAGTGACATCTTTGATAGCTCAGATAAACCATCATAGAATATATCCAGGATGGTCCATTCTGAAAGCATGTCAGAAGGACACTTTTTGGTCAACTGTTTGTATCTTTCCCAAGCTTCATAGAGGGATTCACCTTCTTTCTGTCTGAAGGTTTGAACATCAGCTCTAAGCTTGCTCAGCTTTTGAGGAGGAAAGTACTTGGCTAAGAAAGTCGTGACCAGCTTATTCCAAGAGTTCAGGCTGTCTTTGGGTTGAGAATCCAACCATAATCTGGCTCTGTCTCTTACAGCAAAAGGGAAAAGCATGAGCCTGTAGACTTCAGGATCTACTCCATTAGTCTTAACAGTATCACATATCTGCAAGAATTCAGTTAAGAACTGAAAAGGATCTTCAGATGGAAGTCCATGAAACTTGCAGTTCTGCTGCATCAGAGAAACTAATTGAGGTTTCAGCTCAAAGTTGTTTGCTCCAATGGCAGGAATGGAGATGCTTCTTCCATGTAAATTGGAATTAGGTGCAGTAAAGTCACCAAGCATCTTCCTTACATTATTATTATTTTCGGCTGCCATCTCCTCTTCCTGTTCGAAAATTTCTGAAAGGTTATTTCTGGATTGTTGCAATTTAGCTTCTCTTAATTTTCTCTTTAAAGTCCTTTCAGGTTCCGGATCTGCTTCAACAAGAATATTCTTGTCCTTGCTCCTGCTCATATGACAAAGAAGAGGGCACAGAAAAAAAAATAATAATAATAATAGAGATCCTTTATACCACAGTATAGGGATCTCTGTGTGAGTAGAAGAAGAGGGGGAGACAAAGAATGTAATATAATGGAAGAAACACAACTGTGAGGAGGGTTGAGATGTGAGATGAGATGTTTGTAGATGAATAAATAAATAGAATAAGATGGGAGAGGAGGAATTTTCGAAAATAATTTTTGAAAAAGAGTTAGTGATTTTTGAAAATAGTTTTTGAAAAATGTTAGTAATTTTCGAAAATTAAGATTTAAAAATTAAAAATTAAAATAATTAATAAATTAAAAAGAAATTTTGAAAAAGGGGGAAGATATTTTCGAAAATGAGAGAGAGAGAGTTAGTTAGGTAGTTTTGAAAAAGTTAAGAAACAAACAAAAAGTTAGTTAGTTAGTTGAAACAAATTTTGAAAACCAATTTTGAAAAGATAAGAAGTTAGGAAGTTAGAGAAGATATTTTGAAATCAAATTTTTGAAAAAGATAAGAAGATATTTTTGAAAAGATATGATTGAAATTAGTTTTGAAAAAGATTTGATTTTTAAAATCACAATTAATGACTTGATTCATAAGAAATCACAAGATATGATTCTAGAATTCAAAGTTTGAATCTTTCTTAACAAGTAACAAACTTCAAATTTTTGAATCAAAATATTAATTGATTATGTTATTTTCGAAAATTTAATATAAAAATAAGAAAAAGATTTTTGGAATTTTCGAAAATAACTAAGAATTTTGAAAAAGATTTGATTTTTGAAAAAGATTTTGAAAAAGATAAGATTTTCAAACTGAAAATTTGATTTGACTCATGAGAAACAATTTGATTTTAAAAATTTTTGAAAAAGTCAATCCAAATTTTTGAATTTGATGAGAGAAAATGGGAAAGATATATTTTTTTTTTATTTTTGAAATTTTTATGATGAGAGAGAAAAACACTAAAAAGATGCAATGCATGAAATTTTTAGATCAAAACATGTGATGCATGCAAGAATGCTATGAATGTCAAGATGAACACCAAGAACACTATGAATGTCAAGATGAACATCATAGACACAATTTTGAAAAACTTTTAATGCAAAGAAAACATGCAAGACACATAACTTAGAATTCTTTAATGCTTAGACACTAAGAATTCAAGAATGCATATGAAAAACAATAATAGACACAAAACAAAAAATCATCAAGATCAAACAAGAAGACTTACCAAGAACAACTTGAAGATCATGAAGAACACTATGAATGCATGAGAATTTTCGAAAAATGCAATATGCACATGCAATTGACACCAAACTTATAACATGACTCAAGACTCAAACAAGAAACATGAAAAATATTTTTTTTATTTTTATGATTTTCTAATTTTTTTTTATTTTTTTTTTCAAAAATTAATTGAAAAAGGAAAATAAGGATTCCAAAATTTTTAATATGAATTCCAGGAATCTTGCATTCTTAGTCTAAAGCTTCAGTCCAGGAATTAGACATGGCTCACTAGCCAGCCAAGCTTTCAATGAAAGCTCCGGTCCAAAACACTAGACATGGCCAATGGCTAGCCAAGCTTCAGCATGTAATTCAGACATGACACGCCTGACATACTCATTCCCAAAGGAATTAGACATGGCTTTACAGCCAGCCAGGCTTCAACATGCTTCATGAAACACTAGAATTCATTCTTAAAAATTTTGAATAAAATTTTTGAAAACATTTTTATATTATTTTCGAAATCAGATGAGAAAATTTTAGAAATATTTTTGAAAAATTTTTGAAAATAAAATAAAAAGAAAATTACCTAATCTGAGCAACAAGATGAACCGTCAGTTATCCAAACTCGAACAATCCCCAGCAAAGGCGCCAAAAACTTGGTGCACGAAATTGTGATGTCCAGGCTCGAACAATCCCTGGCAACGTGAGCAACTTGGTACGCGTAATCGTGATTACACTTTAATTATGTAAAATTCATGGCTCTTTCTTTCCCTGGCAATGGCGCCAAGAACATGGTGCCAATACCATGGTTCACAACTTCGAGACAACTAACCAGCAAGTGCACTGGGTCGTCCAAGTAATACCTTACGTGAGTAAGGGTCGAATCCCACGGAGATTGTTGGTATGAAGCAAGCTATGGTCACCTTGCAAATCTCAGTTAGGCAGATATAAAACAGTTATGGAGTTTTCAAATAATAATTAATAGAATAGGGATAGAAGTACTTATGCAAATCACTGGTGAGAATTTCAGATAAGCGTATGGAGATGCAATCGTTCCTCTGAACCTCTGCTTTCCTACTATCTTCATCCAATCAGTCTTACTCCTTTCCATGGCTGGCTTTATGCAAGGGCATCACCGTTGTCAGTGGCTACATCCCCTCCTCTCAGTGAAAAATATGCTCACATGCTCTGTCACAGCACGGCTAATCATCTGTCGGTTCTCGATCATGCTGGAATAGGATTCACCCTCCTTTTGCGTCTGTCACTAACGCCCAACAATCGCGAGTTTGAAGCTCGTCACAGTCATTCAATCATTGAATCCTACTCGGAATACTACAGACAAGGTTTAGACTTTCCGGATTCTCTTGAATGCCACCATCATTCTAGCTTACGCCACGAAGATTCCGGTTAGGAGATCTAAGAGATATTCATTCAATCTAATGTAGAACGGAAGTGTTTGTCAGGCACGTGTTCATAGGGGAGAATGGTGATGAGCGTCACACATAATCATCACCTTCATCACGTTCTTGGTGCGACTGGATATCTTAGAAGCGAAATAAGATGAATTGAATAGAAAACAGTAGTACTTTGCATTAATCTTTGAGGAACAGCAGAGCTCCACACCTTAATCTATGGAGTGTAGAAACTCTACCGTATGAAAATACATAAGTGAAGGTCCAGGCATGGCCGTGTGGCCAGCCCCCAAAATGTGATCACAGGATCAAAATACAATCCAGGATCCAGGATGGTCAAAAGGACGTCTAATACAATAGTGAAAGGTCCTATTTATAATAAACTAGCTACATTACATGAGTAAGTAATTGATGCATAAATCCACTTCCGGGGCCCACTTGGTGTGTGTTTGGGCTGAGCTTGAGTGTTGTACGTGTAGAGGTCCTTCTTGGAGTTGAATGCCAGCTTTTGTGCCAGTTTGGGCGTTCAACTCTGGTTTTGGCTCCTTTTCTGGCGCTGGACGCCAGATTTGGGCAGAAAGCTGGCGTTGAACGCCAGTTTACATCCTCTATTCTTGGCCAAAGTATGGAGTATTATATATTGCTGGAAAGCCCTGGATGTCTACTTTCCAACGCAATTGGAAGCGCGCCATTTCGAGTTCTGTAGCTCCAGAAAATCCATTTTGAGTGCAGGGAGGTCAGAATCCAACAACATCAGCAGTCCTTCTTCAACCTCTGAATCTGATTTCTGCTCAAGTCCCTCAATTTCAGCCAGAAAATACCTGAAATCACAGAAAAATACACAAAATCATAGTAAAGTCCAGAAATGTGAATTTAACATAAAAACTAATGAAAACATCCCTAAAAGTAACTAGATCCTACTAAAAACATACTAAAAACAATGTCAAAAAGCGTATAAATTATCCGCATCCTATTTATAATAAACTAGATATTAGGGTTTACATGAGTAAGCAATTGATGCATAAATCCACTTCCGGGACCCACTTGGTGTGTGTTTGGGCTGAGCTTGAGTGTTGCACGTGTAGAGGTCCTTCTTGGAGTTGAACGCCAGTTTTTGTGCCAGTTTGGGCGTTCAACTCTGGTTTTGGCTCCTTTTCTCGCGCTGGACGCCAGATTTGGGCAGAAAGCTGACGTTGAACGCCAATTTACGACGTCTATTCTTGGCCAAAGTATTACTATTTTCTATTCAATTCATCTTATTTCGCTTCTAAGATATACATTCGCACCCAAGAACGTGATGAAGGTGATGATTATGTGTGACGCTCATCACCATTCTCCCCTATGAACACGTGCCTGACAAACACTTCCATTCTACATGAAATAAGCTAGAATGAATATCTCTTAGATCTCTTAACCGGAATCTTCGTGGCGTAAGCTAGAATGATGGCGGCATTCAAGAGAATCCGGAAAGTCTAAACCTTGTCTGTGGTATTCCGAGTAGGATTCAATGATTGAATGACTGTGACGAGCTTCAAACTCGCGATTGTTGGGCGTTAGTGACAGATGCAAAAGGAGGGTGAATCCTATTCCAGCATGATCGAGAACCGACAGATGATTAGCCGTGCTGTGACAGAGCATGTGAGCATATTTTTCACTGAGAGGAGGGGATGTAGCCACTGACAACGGTGATGCCCTTGCATAAAGCCAGCCATGGAAAGGAGTAAGACTGATTGGATGAAGATAGCAGGAAAGCAGAGGTTCAGAGGAACGAAAGTATCTCCATTCGCTTATCTGAAATTCTCACCAATGAATTACATAAGTATTTCTATCCCTATTCTATTAATTATTATTCGAAAACACCATTATCAATTTATATCTGCCTAACTGAGATTTGCAAGGTGACCATAGCTTGCTTCATACCAACAATCTCCGTGGGATTCGACCCTTACTCACGTAAGGTATTACTTAGACGACCCAGTGCACTTGCTGGTTAGTTGTATCGAAGTTGTGAACCATGGTATTGGCACCATGTTCTTGGCGCCATTGCCAGGGAAAGAAAGAGCCATGAATTTTACATAATTAAAGTGTAATCACGATTACGCGTACCAAGTTGCTCACGTTGCCAGGGATTGTTCGAGCCTGGACATCACACTTTGCATTAAAAGTTTTTCAAAATTGTGTCTATGATGTTCATCTTGACATTCATAGTGTTCTTGGTGTTCATCTTGACATTCATAGCATTCTTGCATGCATCACATGTTTTGATCTAAAAATTTCATGCATTGCATCTTTTTAGTGTTTTTCTCTCTCATCATAAAAATTTCAAAAATAAAAAAAAATATATATCTTTCCCATTTTCTCTCATCAAATTCGAAAATTTGGATTGACTTTTTCAAAAATTTTTAAAATCAAATTGTTTCTCATGAGTCAAATCAAATTTTCAGTTTGAAAATCTTATCTTTTTCAAAATCTTTTTCAAAAATCAAATCTTTTTCAAAATTCTTAGTTATTTTCGGAAATTCCAAAAATATTTTTCAAAAATCTTTTTCTTATTTTTATATCAAATTTTTGAAAATAACATAATCAATTAATGTTTTGATTCAAAAATTTGAAGTTTGTTACTTGCTTGTTAAGAAAGATTCAAACTTTGAATTCTAGAATCATATCTTGTAATTTCTTATGAATCAAGTCATTAATTGTGATTTTAAAAATCAAATCTTTTTCAAAACTAATTTCAATCATATCTTTTCAAAAATATCTTCTTATCTCTTTCAAAAATTTGATTTAAAAATATCCTCTCTAACTTCCTAACTTCTTATCTTTTCAAAATTGATTTTCAAATTTGTTTCAACTAACTAACTAACTTTTTGTTTGTTTCTTAACTTTTTCAAAACTACCTAACTAACTCTCTCTCTCTCATTTTCGAAAATATCTTCCCCCTTTTTCAAAATTTCTTTTTAATTTATTAATTATTTTAATTTTTAATTTTTAAATCTTAATTTTCGAAAATTACTAACATTTTTCAAAAACTATTTTCAAAAATCACTAACTCTTTTTCAAAAATTATTTTCGAAAATTCCTCCTCTCCCATCTTATTCTATTTATTTATTCATCTACTAACATCTCATCTCACATCTCAACACTCCTCACAGTTGTGTTTCTTCCATTATATTACATTCTTTGTCTCCCCCTCTTCTTCTACTCACACAGAGATCCCTATACTGTGGTATAAAGGATCTCTATTATTATTATTATTATTATTTTTTCTGTGCCCTCTTCTTTGTCATATGAGCAGGAGCAAGGACAAGAATATTCTTGTTGAAGCAGATCCGGAACCTGAAAGGACTCTAAAGAGAAAATTAAGAGAAGCTAAATTGCAACAATCCAGAAATAACCTTTCAGAAATTTTCGAACAGGAAGAGGAGATGGCAGCCGAAAATAATAATAATGTAAGGAAGATGCTTGGTGACTTTACTGCACCTAATTCCAATTTACATGGAAGAAGCATCTCCATTCCTGCCATTGGAGCAAACAACTTTGAGCTGAAACCTCAATTAGTTTCTCTGATGCAGCAGAACTGCAAGTTTCATGGACTTCCATCTGAAGATCCTTTTCAGTTCTTAACTGAATTCTTGCAGATATGTGATACTGTTAAAACTAATGGAGTAAATCCTGAAGTCTACAGGCTCATGCTTTTCCCTTTTGCTGTACGAGACAGAGCCAGATTATGGTTGGATTCTCAACCCAAAGACAGCCTGAACTCTTGGAATAAGCTGGTCACGGCTTTCTTAGCCAAGTACTTTCCTCCTCAAAAGCTGAGCAAGCTTAGAGCTGATGTTCAAACCTTCAGACAGAAAGAAGGTGAATCCCTCTATGAAGCTTGGGAAAGATACAAACAGTTGACCAAAAAGTGTCCTTCTGACATGCTTTCAGAATGGACCATCCTGGATATATTCTATGATGGTTTATCTGAGCTATCAAAGATGTCACTGGAAACTTCTGCAGGTGGATCCATTCACCTAAAGAAAACGCCTGCAGAAGCTCAAGAACTCATTGACATGGTTGCTAATAACCAGTTCATGTACACTTCTGAAAGGAGTCCTGTGAGTAATGGGACGCCTATGAAGAAGGGAGTTCTTGAAGTTGATACTCTGAATGCCATATTGGCTCAGAATAAAATATTGACTCAGCAAGTCAATATGATCTCTCAGAGTCTGCATGGAATGCAAGCTGCATCCAACAGTACTCAAGAGGCATCTTCTGAAGAAGAAGCTTATGATCCTGAGAACCCTGCAATAGCAGAGGTGAATTACTTAGGTGAACCTTATGGAAACACCTATAACTCATCATGGAGAAATCATCCAAATTTCTCATGGAAGGATCAAAAGCCTCAACAAGGCTTTAATAATGGTGGAAGAAACAGGTTTAACAATAATAAACCTTTTCCATCATCCACTCAGCAACAGACAGAGAACTCTGAACAAAATGCTTCTAATTTAGCAAATCTAGTCTCTGATCTATCCAAGGCCACTGTGAGCTTCATGAATGAAACAAGGTCTTCCATTAGAAATTTGGAAGCACAAGTGGGCCAGCTGAGTAAAAGGATCACTGAAATCCCTCCCAGTACTCTCCCAAGCAATACAGAAGAGAACCCAAAAGGAGAGTGCAAGGCCATTGACATAAGCACCATGGCCGAACCTACAAGGGGAGTGGAGAACGCAAATCCCAAGGAGGAAGACCTCCTGGGACATCCAGTTGTCAATAAGGAGCTTCCCTCTGAGGAACCAAAGGACTCTAATGCTCATCTAGAGACCATAGAGATTCCATTGAACCTCCTTATGCCCTTCATGAGCTCTGATGAGTATTCCTCTTCTGAAGAGAATGAGGATGTTACTGAAGAGCAAACTGCCAAGTTTCTTGGTGCAATCATGAAGCTGAATGCCAAATTATTTGGCATTGATACTTGGGAAGTTGAACCTCCCTTGTTCATCAATGAACTAAGTGATCTGGATCAACTGACATTGCCTCAGAAGAGACAGGATCCTGGAAAGTTCATAATACCCTGTACCATAGGCACCATGATCTTTAAGGCTCTATGTGACCTTGGTTCAGGAATAAACCTCATGCCCCTCTCTGTAATAGAGAAACTGGGAATCTATGGGGTGCAAGCTGCTAAAATCTCATTAGAGATGGCAGACAATTCAAGAAAACAGGCTTATGGACAAGTAGAGGATGTGTTAGTAAAGGTTGAAGGCCTTTACATCCCTGCTGATTTCATAGTCCTGGATACTGGAAAGGAAGAGGATGAATCCATCATCCTAGGAAGACCTTTCCTGGCCACAGCAAGAGCTGTGATTGATGTTGACAGAGGTGAAATAGTCCTTCAATGGAATGAGGACTCCCTTGTGTTTAAAACTCAAGGATCTCCCTCTGCAACCATGGAGAGGAAGCAGAAAAAGCTTCTCTCAAAGCAGAGTCAACTAGAGCCCCCACAGTCAAACTCTAAGTTTGGTGTTGGGAGGCCACAACCAAACTCTAAGTTTGGTGTTGAACTCCCATATCCAAACTCTAAGTTTTGTGTTGGAGAGTTTCAACAATGCTCTGAACATCTGTGAGGCTCCATGAGAGCCCACTGTCAAGCTATTGACATTAAAGAATCGCTTGTTGGGAGGCAACCCAATTTTTATTTATCTAACTATATTTTTCTTAGTTATATGTCTTTGTAGGTTCATGATCATGTGGAGTCACAAAATTAATATAAAAATTGAAACGGAATCAAAAACAGTAGAAGAAAAATCACACCCTGGAGGAGCATCTGTCTGGCGTTCAGCGCCAGAACAGAGCATGGTTTTGGCGCTGAACGCCCAAAATGGGCAGCTTCTGGGCGCTGAACGCCAGAACAGGCATGGTTCTGGCGTTCAACGCCAGAAATGGCACACAAATGGGCGTTGAACGCCCAAAATGGCCACCAACCTGGCGCTGAACGCCCAGAGTTGGGTGCAAAGGCATTTTTACATGCCTAATGGGTGCAGGGATGTAAATCCTTGAACACCTCAGGATCTGTGGACCCCACAGGATCCACTCAGGATCTGTGGACCCCACAGGATCCCCACCTACCTCCACTTACTTCTTCTCACCACTCTCTTTCACACAACCCCATAAACACTCTTCCCCAAAAACCCTTCACCAATCACCTCAAACTCTCTTCCCCATCACCTCTCCACCACTCACATCCATCCACTCTTCCCCATAAACCTACCTCATAAACTCCACCTACCTTCAAAAATTCAAAACCAATTTCCCACCCAAACCCACCCATATGGCCGAACCTTAACCCCCCCTCCCTTCCCTATATAAAGCCCTCCATTCTTCATCAAATTCACACAACACACCCCTCTACACCCCTCTTGGCCGAAACCACATCTCCCTCTCCCTCTCCATATTTCTTCTTCTTCATCATCTATTCTTTCTTTTATTGCTCGAGGGCGAGCAAGATTCTAAGTTTGGTGTGGTGAAAGCATAAGCTTTTTGTTTTTCCATTACCATTGATGGCACCTAAGACCGGAGAATCCTCTAGAAAGGAGAAAAGGAAGACAAAAGCTTCCACCTCCGAGTCATGGGAGATGGAAAAGTTCATCTCCAAAGCCCATCAAGACCACTTCTATGATGTTGTGGCCAAGAAGAAGGTGATCCCCGAGGTCCCTTTCAAACTCAAAAGAAATGAGTATCCGGAGATCCGACATGAAGTTCAAAGAAGAGGTTGGGAAGTTCTAACAAATCCCATCCAACAAGTCGGCATCCTAATGGTTCAAGAGTTCTATGCTAATGCATGGATCACCAAGAACCATGATCAGAGTAAGAACCCGGATCCAAAGAACTATGTTACAATGGTTCGGGGGAAATACTTGGATTTTAGTCCGGAAAATGTGAGGTTGGCGTTCAACTTGCCAAACATGGAAGAGAACGCACGCCCCTACACAAGGAGAGTCAACTTTTCCTCTGTCTTCTTGTTCACGCACACACGTCCTCCTATGGCAAGCTGTGTGTTGGTGGATCACCGTTGTCAATGGCTACCTTCCATCCTTCCAGTGAAAACTACACTCAAGCGCTCTGTCACAGCACGGCTAATCACCGGTTGATTCTCAATCCAGTTGGAATAGAATCCCTTGAATTCTTTTGCGTTTGTCACTAACGCCCAGCCTTCAGGAGTTTGAAGCTCGTCACAGTCATTCAATCCTTGAATCCTACTCGGAATACCACAGACAAGGTTTAGACTTTCTGGATTCTCATGAATGCCGCCATCTATTCTAGCTTATACCACGAAGATTCTGATTAAGAGATCTAAGAGATACTCATTCAATCTAATATAGAACGGAGGTGGTTGTCAGGCACACGTTCATGGGTTGAGAATGGTGATGAGTGTCATAGATCATCACCTTCATCACAGTTAAGCGCGAATGAACATCTTAGATAGGAACAGGCGTGTTTGAATAGAAAACAGAAATACTTGCATTAATTCATCGAGACACAGCAGAGCTCCTCACCCCCAAGAATGGAGTTTAGAGACTCATGCCGTCAAAGAGTACAAAGTTCAGATCTAAAATGTCATGAGATACAAAATATGTCCCTAAAAGTTGTTTAAATACAAAACTAGTAGCCTAGGTTTACAAAAAATGAGTAAACTATGATGGATGATGCAGAGATCCACTTCTGGGGCCCACTTGGTGTGTGCTGGGCTGAGATTTAAGCAATTCACGTGCAGAGGCCATTTGTGGAGTTGAACGCCAGTTTTTGTGCCAGTTTGGGCGTTCAACTCCAGCTTTTGATCCTTTTCTGGCGCTGGATGCTAGAATTGGGCAGAGAACTGGCGTTGAATGCCAGCTTACGTCGTCTATCCTTGTGCAAAGTATGGACTATTATATATTGCTGGAAAGCCCTGGATGTCTACTTTCCAACGCAATTGGAAGCATGCCATGTCGAGTTCTGTAGCTCCAGAAAATCCACTTTGAGTGCAGGGAGGTCAGAATCCAACAGCATCAGCAGTCCTTTTTCAGCCTGAATCAGATTTTTGCTCAGCTCCTTCAATTTCAGCCAGAAAAATACCTGAACAGATAAGCAAGAGCACTCCTAAAATAAAAAGGATCCTCTGAACCTCTGCTTTCTTGCTATCTTCATCCAATCAGTCTTACTCCTTTCCATGGCTGGCTTTATGCAAGGGCATCACCGTTGTCAGTGGCTACATCCCCTCCTCTCAGTGAAAAATATGCTCACATGCTCTGTCACAGCACGGCTAATCATTTGTCGGTTTTCGATCATGCTGGAATAGGATTCACCCTCCTTTTGCGTCTGTCAGTAACGCCCAACAATCGCGAGTTTGAAGCTCGTCACAGTCATTCAATCATTGAATCCTACTCGGAATACCACAGACAAGGTTTAGACTTTCTGGATTCTCTTGAATGCCGCCATCATTCTAGCTTACGCCACGAAGATTCCGGTTAGGAGATCTAAGAGATATTCATTCAATCTAATGTAGAACGGAGGTGGTTGTCAGGCACGCGTTCATAGGGAATGATAATGATTGTCACGTTCATCACATTCAAGTTGAGGTGCGAATGAATATCTTAGAAGCGAAATAAGATGAATTGAATAGAAAATAGTAGTACTTGCATTAATCTTTGAGGAACAGCAGAGCTCTACACCTTAATCTATGGAGTGTAGAAACTCTACTGTTGAAAATACATAAGTGAAAGGTCCAGGCATGGCCGAGATGGCCAGCCCCCAAAACGTGATCACAGGATCAAAATACAATCCTTGATCCAGGATGGTCAAAAGGACCAGTAAAAGTTCCTATTTATAATAGACTAGCTACTAGGGTTTACATGAGTAAGTAATTGATGCATAAATCCACTTCCGGGGCCCACTTGGTGTGTGCTTGGGCTGAGCTTGAGTGTTGCACGTGTAGAGGTCCTTCTTGGAGTTGAACGCCAGTTTTTGTGCCAGTTTGGGCGTTCAACTCTGATTTTGGCTCCTTTTCTGGCGCTGGACGCCAGATTTGGGCAGAAAGCTGGCGTTGAACGCCAGTTTATGTCGTCTATTCTTGGCCAAAGTATGGACTATTATATATTTCTGGAAAGCCCTGAATGTATACTTTCCAACGCAATTGGAAGCGCGCCATTTCGAGTTCTGTAGCTCCAGAAAATCCACTTTGAGTGCAGGGAGGTCAGAATCCAACAGCATCAGCAGTCCTTCTTCAACCTCTGAATCTGATTTTTGCTCAAGTCCCTCAATTTCAGCCAGAAAATACCTGAAATCACAGAAAAACACACAAACTCATAGTAAAGTCCAGAAATGTGAATTTAACATAAAAACTAATGAAAACATCCCTAAAAGTAACTAGATTCTACTAAAAACAATGTCAAAAAGCGTATAAATTATCCGCTCATCACAACACCAAACTTAAATTGTTGCTTGTCCCCAAGCAACTGAAAATCAAATAGGATAAAAAGAAGAGAATATACTATAAATTCCAAACTATCAATGAAACATAGCTTCAATCAGATGAGCGGGACTTGTAGCTTTTTGCCTCTTAAATAGTTTTGGCATCTCACTCTATCCATTGAGGTTCAGAATGATTGGCATCTATAAGAACTCAGAGTTCAGATAGTGTTATTGATTCTCCTAGTTCAGTATGATGATTCTTGAACATAGCTTCTTTATGAGTCTTGGCCGTGGCCCTAAGCACTTTGTTTTCCAGTATTACCACCGGATACATAAATGCCACAGACACATAATTGGGTGAACCTTTTCAGATTGTGACTCAGCTTTGCTAAAGTCCCCAATTAGAGGTGTCCAGGGTTCTTAAGCACACTCTTTTTTTTTGCTTTGGACCTTGACTTTAACCGCTCAGTCTCAAGTTTTCACTTGACACCTACACGCCACAAGCACATGGTTAGGGACAGCTTGGTTTAGCCGCTTAGACCAGGATTTTATTCCTTTAGGCCCTCCTATCCACTGATGCTCAAAGCCTTGGGATCCTTTTTATTTGCCCTTGCCTTTTGGTTTTAAGGGTTATTGGCTTTTTCTGCTTGCTTTTTCTGTTTCTTATTTTTCTATTTTTTTTTCTGCAAGCTTTGTTCTTTGCTGCTTTTTCTTGCTTCAAGAATCATTTTTATGATTTTTCAGATTATCAAATAACATGTCTCCTACTCATCATTCTTTCAAGATCCAACATATTTAACATTCTTAAACAACAACTTCAAAAGACATATGCACTGTTCAAGCATACATTCAGAAAACAAGAAGCATTGTCACCACATCAATATAATTAAACTAAGTTCAAGGATAAATTCGAAACTCATGTACTTCTTGTTCTTTTGAATTAAAACAGTTTTTATTTTAAGAGAGGTGATGGATTCATAGGACGTTCATAACTTTAAGACAAAGTTACTAACTATTAATGATCATGTAATGAAGACACAAACATAGATAAGCACATAACATAGAAACGAAAAACAGAAGAAACAAGAACAAGGAATGAATCCACCTTAGTGATGGTGGCGTTTCCTTCTTGAGGAACCAATGATGTCCTTGAGCTCTTCTATGTCTCTTCCTTGTCTTTGTTGCTCCTCCCTCATTGCTTTTTGATCTTCTCTTATTTCATGGAGCATGATGGAGTGCTCTTGATGTTCCACCCTTAGTTGTCCCATATTGGAACTCAATTCTCCTAGGGAGGTGTTGATTTGCTCCCAATAGTTTTGTGGAGGAAAGTGCATTTGAGGCATCTCCGGGATCTCATGGTGATGAGCTTCATACGCCTCTTGAGCTCCATGAGTGGGCTCTCTTGCTTGCTCCATCTTATTCTTAGTGATGGGCTTATCCTCTTTAATGAGGATATCTCCCTCTATGTCAATCCCAGCCGAATTGCATAGGTGGCAAATGAGGTGAGGAAAGGCTAACCTTGCCATAGTGGAGGACTTGTCAGCCACCTTGTAGAGTTCTTGAGGTATAATCTCATGAACTTCCACCTCTTCTCCAATCATGATGCTATGGATCATGATGGCCCGGTCTATAGTAACTTCAGACCGGTTGCTAGTGGGAATGATTGAGCATTGAATGAACTCCAACCATCCTCTAGCTATAGGCTTGAGGTCCAATCTTCTTAGTTGAACCGGCTTGCCTTTGGAGTCAATCTTCCATTGAGCTCCTTCCACGCATATGTCCATAAGGACTTGGTCCAACCTTTGATTAAAGTTGACCCTTCTAGTGTAGGGGCGTTCATCCCCTTGCATCATGGGCAAGTTAAACGCCAACCTCACATTCTCCGGACTAAAATCTAAGTATTTCCCCCGAACCATTGTAACATAGTTCTTTGGATCCGGGTTCTTACTTTGATCATGGTTCTTGGTGATCCATGCATTGGCATAGAACTCTTGAACCATTAGGATGCCGACTTGTTGGATGGGATTTGTTAGAACTTCCCAACCTCTTCTTTGAATTTCATGTCGGATCTCCGGATACTCATTTCTTTTGAGTTTGAAAGGTACCTCAGGGATCACCTTCTTCTTGGCCACAACATCATAGAAGTGGTCTTGATGGGCTTTGGAGATGAACCTTTCCATCTCCCATGACTCGGATGTGGAAGCTTTTGTCTTCCCTTTCCCCTTTCTAGAGGATTCTCCGGTCTTAGGTGCCATCAATGGTAATGGAAAAACAAAAAGCTTATGCTTTTACCACACCAAACTTAGAATTTTGCTCGCCCTCGAGCAATAAAAGAAAGAATAGATGAAGAAGAAGAAGAAATGGAGGAGAGGGAGAGTGGGAAGTGTTTTCGGCCAAGAAGGGTGTAGAGGGGTATGTTGTGTGAATTTGATGAAGAATGGAGGGCTTTATATTAGGGAAGGGAGGGGGGGTTAAGGTTCGGCCATATGGGTGGGTTTGGGTGGGAAATTGGTTTTGAATTTTGAAGGTAGGTGGAGTTTATGAGGTAGGTTTATGGGGAAGAGTGGATGGATGTGAGTGGTGAAGAGGTGATGGGGAAGAGAGTTTGAGGTGATTGGTGAAGGGTTTTTGGGGAAGAGTGTTTATGGGGTTGTGTGAAAGAGAGTGGTGAGAAGAAGTGAGTGGAGGTAGGTGGGGATCCTGTGGGGTCAACATATCCTGAGTGGATCCTGTGGGGTCCACAGATCCTGAGGTGTTCAAGGATTTACATCCCTGCACCCATTAGGCATGTAAAAATGCCTTTGCACCCAACTTTGGGCGTTCAGCGCCAGGTTGGTGGCCATTTTGGGCGTTCAACGCCCATTTGTGTGCCATTTCTGGCGTTGAACGCCAGAACCATGCCTGTTCTGGCGTTCAGCGCCCAGAAGCTGCCCATTTTGGGCGTTCAGCGCCAGAACCATGCTCTGTTCTGGCGCTGAACGCCAGACAGATGCTCCTCCAGGGTGTGATTTTTCTTCTGCTGTTTTTGATTCCGTTTTCAATTTTTATATTTATTTTGTGACTCCACATGATCATGAACCTACAAAGACATATAACTAAGAAAAATATAATTAGATAAATAAAAATTGGGTCGCCTCCCAACAAGCGCTTCTTTAATGTCAATAGCTTGACAGTGGGCTCTCATGGAGCCTCACAGATGTTCAGAGCATTGTTGAAACTCTCCAACACCAAACTTAGAGTTTGGATATGGGAGTTCAACACCAAACTTAGAGTTTGGTTGTGGCCTCCCAACACCAAACTTAGAGTTTAACTGTGGGGGCTCTAGTTGACTCTGCTTTGAGAGAAGCTTTTTCTGCTTCCTCTCCATGGTTGCAGAGGGAGATCCTTGAGTTTTAAACACAAGGGAGTCCTCATTCCATTGAAGGACTATTTCACCTCTGTCAACATCAATCACAGCTCTTGCTGTGGCCAGGAAAGGTCTTCCTAGGATGATGGATTCATCCTCTTCCTTTCCAGTATCCAGAAGGGTCGAATCCCACGGAGATTGTTGGTTTGAAGCAATCTATGGTTATCTTGTAAATCTTAGTCAGAAAGTCAATTATGTTTATCAGTTGAATTGCAAATAAACGAGAGAGCATGGATTAAAGGTTACTTGTTATGCAGTAATGGAGAATATGTTGGAGTTTTGGAGATGCTCTGTCTTCTGAATCTCTGCTTTCCTCTGTCTTCTTGTTCACGCACGCACGTCCTCCTATGGCAAGCTGTGTGTTGGTAGATCACCGTTGTCAATGGCTACCTTCCATCCTTCGAGTGAAAACTACGCTCACGCGCTCTGTCACAGCACGGCTAATCACCGGTTGGTTCTCGATCCGGTTGGAATAGAATCCCTTGATTCCTTTGCGTTTGTCACTAACGCCCAGCCTTCAAGAGTTTGAAGCTCGTCACAGTCATTCAATTCTTGAATCCAACTCAGAATACCACAGACAAGGTTTAGACTTTCCGGATTCTCATGAATGTCGCCATCTATTCTAGCTTATACCACGAAGATTCTGATTAAGAGATCTAAGAGATACTCATTCAATCTAATATAGAACGGAGGTGGTTGTCAGGCACACGTTCATGGGTTGAGAATGGTGATGAGTGTCATAGATCATCACCTTCATCACAGTTAAGCGCGAATGAACATCTTAGATAGGAACAGGCGTGTTTGAATAGAAAACAGAAATACTTGCATTAATTCATCGAGACACAACAGTGCTCCTCACCCCCAACAATGGAGTTTAGAGACTCATGCTGTCAAAGAGTACAAAGTTCAGATCTAAAATGTCATGAGATACAAAATAAGTCCCTAAAAGTTGTTTAAATACTAAACTAGTAGCCTAGGTTTACAAAAAATGAGTAAACTATGATGGATGATGCAGAGATCCACTTCTGGGGCCCACTTGGTATGTGCTGGGCTGAGATTTAAGCAATTCACGTGTAGATGCCATTTGTGGAGTTGAACGCCAGTTTTTGTGCCAGTTTGGGCGTTCAACTCCAGCTTTTGATCCTTTTCTGGCGCTAGACGCCAGAATTGGGCAGAGAACTGGCGTTGAACGCCAGTTTACGTCATCTATCCTTGTGCAAAGTATGGACTATTATATATCGCTGGAAAACCCTGGATGTCTACTTTCTAACGCAATTGGAAGCATGCCATTTCGAGTTTTGTAGCTCCAGAAAATCCACTTTGAGTGTAGGGAGGTCAGAATCCAACAGCATCAGCAGTCCTTTTTCAGCCTGAATCAGATTTTTGCTCAGCTCCTTCAATTTCAGCCAGAAAAATACCTGAAATTACAGAAAAACACACAACTCATAGTAAAGTCCAGAAATATGAATTTTTCCTAAAAACTAATGGAAATAAACTAAAAACTAACTAGATCATACTCAAAACTATATGAAATTAACCCCAAAAAGCGTATAAAATATCCGCTCATCACAACACCAAACTTAAACTGTTGCTTATCCTCAAGCAAATAGACAAATAAAATAGAAGACTAATAGGTTGAGAAGCAATAATATCTCAGAGTTTTTGAGTGAAGCTCAGATTCTAATTAGATGAGCGGGACTAGTAGCTTTTTGCTTCTGAACAGTTTTGGCATCTCACTTTATCCATTGAAGCTCAGAGTGATTGGCATCTATAGGAACTTAGAATTCAGATAGTGTTATTGATTCTCCTATTTCAGTGTGATGATTCTTGAACATAGCTATTTTATGAGTCTTGGCTGTGGCCCTAAGCAGTTTGTTTTCCAGTATTACCACCGGATACATAAATGCCACAGACACATAATTGGGTGAACCTTTTAGATTGTGACTCAGCTTTGCTAAAGTCCCCAATTAGAGGTGTCCAGAGTTCTTAAGCACACTCTTCTTTTTTTTGCCTTGGACCTTGACTTTAACCGCTCAGTCTCAAGTTTTCACTTGACACCTTCACGCCACAAGCACATGGTTAGGGACAGCTTGGTTTAGCCGCTTAGACCAGGATTTTATTCCTTTAGGCCCTCCTATCCACTGATGCTCAAAGCCTTGGGATCCCTTTTATTTGCCCTTGCCTTTTGGTTTTAAGGGTTATTGGCTTTTTGCTCTTGCCTCTTGGTTTTAAGAGCTTTTGGCTTTTTCTGCTTGCTTTTTCTTTTTCTTTCTCTCTTTTTTTTTTCTGCAAGCTTTGTTCTTTGCTGCTTTTTCTTGCTTCAAGAATCATTTTTATGATTTTTCAGATTATCAATAACATGTCTCATGCTCATCATTCTTTCAAGAGCCAACATATTTAACAGTCTTAAACAACAAATTCAAAAGACATATTCATTGTTCAAGCATTCATTCAAAAGACAGAAAGCATTGCCACCACATTTAACTAATTAGAATTTCTCTTATTAAAACTCGAAATTTTATTGCCCTTATTCAAAAGATCTACTACTTTATTCATGTTTGCTGATGATGAGAAAAATAAACTATAGCTTAATTGGAGATAAAATCAAAATAGATACTAATTACTACTATATGACTCCTAAGGTAAACTTTTATAAGGACACTGTCACAGAGTTAAGGCAGAAATTGGAAATTAACAACCTTTATTCTGGGGGAACGGGGGTTCCTCTGATCCTTGGGGTGCTCGGTCCTACAAGAGAAGACTTTTGGCACTTCAATTCCCTTAAGTCACGCCCTTGCTCCTCTTGTTCTTTAAACATATAGGTCAGCATTTGACTGTGTTCCTTTTGTTCTTTTATTATTTGCTCCATAGCTTCCCGTATCTTGGTAACAGACGTCTCAAGATACTCCCAGTATTCAGATTGATGAATCTCTGGGAGGAATTCCTGTGCTCTCTTCTTGATGGGATCATCCTGTGCTTGTTGTTTTTCCATTGATGCTTTGGTGATTGGCTTCTCAATTGAGATATACTCAGTTATTCCCATCCTCACTCCAGCGTCCTTGCAGAGCAGAGAAATCACGCTTGGATAAGCCAACCTGGCCTCTTTAGAATTTTTGTTAGCAATTTTGTAGAGTTCAGCTGAAATCAACTGATGAACCTCCACTTCCTTTCCCATCATGATGCAATGGATCATCACTGCTCTTTTAACTGTGACTTCAGAACGGTTGCTAGTAGGCAACAGAGAATGCCCAATGAAGTCTAGCCATCCTCTGGCGACTGGTTTGAGATCCTCTCTCTTGAGTTGATTTGGGACACCCTTTGTGTTGGTGGTCCACCTGGCTCCAGGGATACATATGTCCTCTAGAATCTTATTCAGGTCAATGTCTGCTCTCATCATCCTCCTGTTGAAGGAGTCTGGATCGTCCTTTAGCTGAGGTAGCTTTAAGATCTCTCTGATCTTGTCAGGGGTGGTATGAACAATCTTTCCTCTGACCATGGTCCGAAATTCATAGAAGGCAGTTCCAGATAGTTTTTACTTGTCAGTCTGCCACATATTAGCATAGAACTCCTGGACCATGTTCCTTCCTACTTTCGTTTCAGGATTAGCTAGGACTTCCCAGTTTCTGATTCGAATTTGCTCCTGGATCTCTGGATATTCTTCTTCTTTCAGATCGAATCTAATTTCCGGGATCACTGATCTCAGACCCATTATTTTAAGATAATGGTCTGAATGTTCTTTAGATAAGAACTTCCCTTGATTCCAAAGTGGTTTTGGAACGCTCTCTTTCTTGCCTCTTGGAGTGGGTTGTTTTCCTTTAGGAGCCATGATCTTAGTGATCTTGGATAAACACACCAAACTTAGAGGTTTGCTTGTCCTCAAGCAAAAGAAAAGAAAGGAGAGGGATAGAAGGAGAGCTAGGTGCAATTGTTGATGGAGGAGGAGGGAGGCCGACCCCAAATTTAAAGGGATGGGGGTGGGTTTTCAAAAAATTGGAAAAAGATAAGATAAAAAGAAAGATAAGATAGAAGATATAGTTTAATTTTGAAGAGATATGATAGAATTTTGAAAAAGATAAATCTGAATTTTGAAAAAGATAATATGGAGATTTGAAAAAGATATGGATTAGTTGAAAAGATTTTAGAGTGAAAAAGATAGATTTGTTTTCAGAAAAGATTTGAAAAGAGTTGGATTGAATTTGGAAAGAGGGATTTTTAGAAATTAAGGATTTTAGAAATCAGGGTTCTTAACATGTTCATGTAAAAATCATGCATTGAAACATAAAATTTGAAATTAGAATGGAAATACGTGTGGAAAAAATGAATTTGGCTCCTCCCTGCCTTCCTGGCGTTTGAACGCCCAAACACTGCCTGTTTTGGGCGTTCAGCGCCCAAATGCTGCTCTCCTGGGCGTTCAACGCCCAGCTGCTGCCATTACTGGCGTTCAACGCCCATTGGGTGCCCATTTCTGGCGTTGAACGCCCAGATTGCTACCATTACTGGCGTTTTCTTGCCAGTGAGCTCTTTTTCTCTGTTTTGTGTGCCGAGGTCTTCTGTAAATGATTCCTCACCTTAGTGTCAGTGAACTTTATATAAACAAATAAAAAATAAAAATAAAAATAAAAAAATAGGGCAAAATGCTTAGAGGATTGTTGCCTCATGGCTGGGTTGCCTCCCAGCAAGCGCTTCTTTATTGTCTTTAGCTGGACCTTGCTGAGCTTTTAATCTAGCTTTAGCCTTGAGCATTCTTGCTCAATGTTGCCTTCAAGATAATGCTTGATTCTCTGTCCATTGACAATGAACTTCTTATCAGAATCAATATCTTGAAGCTCCACATAACCATATGGTGATACACTTGTAATCACGTATGGTCCCTTCCACCGGGATTTCAGTTTACCGGGGAATAGCCTGAGTCTAGAGTTAAACAACAGAACCTTCTGTCCTGATTCAAAGATTCTAGATGACAGCTTTCTGTCATGCCACTTTTTTTACTTTTCTTTATAAAGCTTGGCGTTTTCGAAAGCTGTGAATCTGAATTCCTCTAGCTCATTTAGCTGGAGGAATCGTTTTTCTCCTGCTAGTTTGGCATCAAAGTTTAGGAATCTGGTTGCCCAGTAGGCCTTATGTTCCAGTTCCACGGGCAGGTGACATGCCTTACCATACACGAGTTGGTATGGAGATGTCCCTATAGGGGTCTTGAATGATGTCCTGTAAGCCCACAGAGCATCATCCAAGCTCCGTGCCCAATCCTTTCTACGGGTATTTACTGTCCGTTCCAGGATTCTCTTTAACTCTCTATTAGAGACTTCAGCTTGCCCATTGGTTTGTGGATGATATGGAGTGGCCACCTTGTGGCGAATTCCATACCGAACCATGGCAGAGTAAAGCTGTTTATTGCAGAAGTGAGTGCCCCCACCACTGATTAGTACTCTAGGGACACCAAACCTGCTAAAGATGTGTTTCTGGAGGAACTTCAGCACCGTTTTAGTATCATTGGTGGGTGTGGCAATAGCCTCAACCCATTTTATTGCCTCTTATTCAAAAGATCTACTATTTTATTCATGTTTGCTGATGATGAGAAAAATAGACTATAACTTAATTGGGGATAAAATCAAAATAGACACTAATTACTACTAATGATCATGTAATGAAGACACAAACATAGATAAGCACTTAACATAGAGAAAACGAAAAACAGAGAAAGTAAGAACAAGGAACGAGTCCACCTTAGTGATGATGGCATTTCCTTCTTGAGGAACCAATGATGTTCTTGAGCTCTTTTATGTCTCTTCCTTGCCTTTGTGGCTTGATTCCTAGTGATTTTTGGTATTTCTATCCTCAGTTGCTTCCAATAATTATGTGGAGGGAAGTGCATCCCCTGAGGTATCTCAGGGATCTCTTGATTTGCAGCCACATGTTCTACCACTGAGCTATAGATCCTTCACATAATTGTTTTACCACACCAAACTTAGAATGTTGCTCGCCCTCGAGCAAAAGAAGAAGGAATAGATGAAGAAGAAGATGTGGAAAAAAAAACTAGGATTATGAGGAGGGACGGTGGGGATCCTGTGGGGTCCACAGATCTTGAAATGATCCTGTGAGGTCCACAGATCTTGAGGTATCAAGGCATTCACATCCCTGCACCAATTTAGACATGCAAAATGCCCTTGCACACAACTCTGGGCGTTCAGCGCCAGGTTGGTGCCCATTTTGGGCGTTCAACGCCTATTTACTAGCCATTTCTGGCGTTGAACGCCAGAACCATGCTTGTTCTGGGCGTTCAGCGCCAGGATGTTGCCCATTTTGGGCGTTCAGCGCCAGAACCATGCTCTGTTCTGGCGTTGAACGCCAGACAAGTGCTTCCTCCAGGGTGTGATTTTTCTTCTGCTGTTTTTGATTCCGTTTTCAATTTTTAATATTTATTTTGTGACTCCACATGATCATGAACCTAATAAAACATGAAAAACCATGAAAATAAATAAAAATTGGGTTGCCTCCCAACAAGCGCTTCTTTAATGTCTTTAGCTGGACCTTGCTGAGCTTTTAATCTTGCTTCAACCTTGAGCACTCTTGCTCAACATTGCCTTCAAGATAGTGCTTGATTCTCTGTCCATTAACAATGAACTTCTTGTCAGAGTCAATATCTTGAAGCTCTACATAACCATATGGTGATACGCTTGTAATCACGTATGGTCCCCTCCACCGGGATTTCAATTTCCTGGGGAATAGCCTGAGTCTAGAGTTGAACAGCAGAACCTTCTGTCCTGGTTCAAAGATTCTAGATGACAGCTTTCTGTCATGCCACTTTTTTTATTTCTCTTTATAAAGCTTGGCATTTTTGAAAGCTGTGAATCTGAACTCCTCTAGCTCATTTAGCTGGAGCAATCTTTTTTCTCTTGCTAATTTGGCATCAAAGTTTAGGAATCTGGTTGCCCAGTAGGCCTTATGTTCCAGTTCCACAGGCAGGTGACATGCCTTACCATACACCAGTTGGTATGGAGAGGTCCCTATAGGGGTCTTGAATGCTGTTCTGTAAGCTCACAGAGCATCATCCAAGCTCCGTGCCCAATCTTTTCTACGGGTATTTACTGTCCGTTCTAGGATTCTCTTTAATTCTCTGTTAGAGACTTCAGCTTGCCCATTAGTTTGTGGATGATATGGAGTAGCCACCTTGTGGCGAATTCCATACCGAACCATGGCAGAGTAAAGCTGTTTATTGCAGAAGTGAGTGCCCCCATCACTGATTAGTACTCTAGGGACACCAAATCTGCTAAAGATATGTTTCTGGAGGAACTTCAGCACTGTTTTAGTATCATTGGTGGGTGTGGCAATGGCCTCCACCCATTTTGATACATAATCAACTGCCACCAGAATATAAGTGTTTGAGTATGATGGTGGGAAAGGTCCCATGAAGTCAATTCCCCATACGTCAAACAACTCAATCTCCAAGATTCCTTGTTGAGGCATGGCGTAACCATGAGGCAGATTGCCAGCTCTTTGGCAACTGTCACAGTTACGTACAAACTCTCGGGAATCTTTATAGAGTGTGGGCCAATAGAAGCCACATTGGAGGACCTTGGTGGCTGTTCGCTCACCTCCGAAATGGCCTCCATATTGTGATCCATGGCAATGCCATAGGATCCTCTGTGCTTCTTCTCTAGGCACACACCTACGGATTATTCCGTCTGTACATCTCTTAAAGAGATAGGGTTCATCCCACAAGTAGTACTTTGCATCAGTAATTAATTTCTTCTTTTGTATCCTGTTGTACTCCTTGGGTATGAACCTTGCAGCTTTATAGTTTGCAATATCGACAAACCATGGTGTTTCCTGAATGGCAAATAAATGCTCATCCGGAAAAGTCTCAGAGATCTCAAGAGAGGGGAGGGGCGTCCCTTCTACTGGCTCTATCCGGCACAGATGATCAGCCACTTGGTTCTCTGTCCCTTTTCTGTCTCTTATTTCTATATCAAACTCTTGCAGAAGCAACACCCATCTGATGAGCCTGAGTTTTGAATCCTGCTTTGTGAGTAGATATTTAAGAGCAGCATGATCAGTATACACAATCACTTTTGATCCTACTAAGTATGATCTGAACTTGTCAATGACGTAAACCACTGCAAGTAATTCTTTTTCTGTGGTTGTGTAATTTTTCTGCGCATCATTTAAAACGCGACTAGCATAATAAATAACATGCAGAAGCTTGTCATGCCTCTGTCCCAATACTGCACCAATGGCGTGATCACTGGCATCACACATTAGCTCAAATGGTAACGTCCAGTCTGGTGCAGAAATGACTGGTGCTGTGACCAGCTTAGCTTTCAGCGTTTCAAACGCCTGCAGGCACTCTGTGTCAAACATAAATGGCGTGTCAGCAGCTAGCAGATTGCTTAGAGGTTTTGCGATTTTTGAAAAATCCTTTATAAACCTCCTATAGAATCCTGCATGCCCCAGAAAGCTTCTGATTGCCTTAACATTGGCAGGTGGTGGTAATTTTTCAATTACCTCTATTTTTGCTTGATCCACCTCTATTCCCTTGTTTGAGATTTTATGCCCAAGGACAATTCCTTCAGTCACCATGAAGTGACACTTTTCCCAGTTTAAAACTAGGTTGGTTTCTTGGCATCTTTTCAGAACAAGTTTCAGGTGATCAAGACAGGAGCTGAATGAGTCTCCATATACTGAGAAGTCATCCATGAAGACTTCCAGAAATTTTTCCACCATATCAGAGAAAATAGAGAGCATGCATCTCTGGAAGGTTGCAGGCGCGTTACATAACCCAAATGGCATCCTTCTATAAGCAAACACTCCGGATGGACATGTGAATGCTGTTTTCTCTTGATCCTGGGGATCTACTGCAATCTGGTTATAGCCTGAGTAGCCATCCAAAAAGCAGTAATAATCATGACCTGCTAGTCTTTCTAGCATCTGGTCTATGAATGGTAAAGGAAAATGATCCTTTCTGGTGGCTGTATTGAGCCTTCTATAGTCAATACACATGCGCCACCCTGTAACTGTTCTTGTAGGAACCAGTTCATTTTTTTCATTATGAATCACTGTCATGCCTCCTTTTTTTGGGACGACTTGGACAGGGCTCACGCAGGGGCTATCAGAAATAGGATAAATAATCCCAGCCTCTAGTAATTTGGTGACCTCTTTCTGCACCACTTCCTTCATGGCTGGATTTAGCCGCCTCTGTGGTTGAACCACTGGTTTGGCATTATCCTCCAATAGGATTTTGTGCATGCATCTAGCTAGGCTTATGCCCTTAAGGTCACCTATGGACCACCCAAGAGCTGTCTTGTGTGTCCTTAGCACTTGAATAAGTGCTTCCTCTTCCTGTGAATTTAAAGCAGAGCTTATGATCACTGGAAAAGTATCACCTTCTCCCAGAAATGCATATTTCAAGGATGGTGGTAATGGCTTGAGCTCGGGTTTAGGAGGTTTTTCCTCTTCCAGAAGAAATTTCAGAGGTTCTTTCATGTCCTCTGAGTCCTCCAAATCAGGCTGAACATCTTTAAAGATATGTTCCAACTCTTATTCGAGACTCTCAGCCATGTTGATCTCTTCTACCAAAGAGTCAATAAGATCAACCTTCATGCAGTCTGTTGATGTGTCTGGATGCTGCATGGCTTTGACAGCGTTCAACTTGAACTCATCATCATTGACTCTCAGGGTTATTTCCCCCTGTTGGACGTCAATGAGGGATCGTCCAGTTGCTAGGAAGGGTCTTCCTAGAATGAGAGTAGCACTCTTGTGCTCCTCCATTTCCAGCACAACAAAGTCAGTGGGAAAGGCGAATGGCCCAACCCTGACAATCATGTCTTCAATCACGCCTGATGGGTATTTAGTAGAGCCATCAGCAAGTTGGAGACATATCCGGGTCGGTTTAACTTCGTCAGTTAAGCCAAGCTTTCTGATAGTGGATGCAGGTATTAAGTTGATGCTTGCCCCAAGATCGCATAAGGCTGTCTTGGTGCAATTACCTTCTAATATGCATGGTATCAGAAAACTCCCAGGGTCTTTAAGCTTTTCAGGAAAGCTCTTCAGAATGACTGCACTGCATTCTTCAGTGAGGAAAACTCTTTCTGTTTCTATCCAATCCTTTTTATGACTCAAGATCTCTTTCATGAACTTGGCATAAGAAGGTATTTGCTCGAGTGCTTCTGCAAATGGAATCTTTATTTCAAGAGTCCTGAGATAATCTGCAAAGCGAGCAAATTGCTTATCCTATTCCTCTTTCCGGAGTTTTTGAGGATAAGGTATCTTGGCTTTATATTCCTCAACCGTAGTTACTGCAGGTTTATTGCCTACAGAAGTGGTTGAAGAAGCCTTTTTAGAGGGGTTGTTATCAGCATTTGTGTGTGTCTGATCCCTCACTGGCAATTGAGTGCCAGAGTTAGAAACTGGAGTGACGTTAGACGCCAACTCCTTATCTGTTCCTGGCGTCTGAACGCCAGCATTGTGCCCATTTTGGGCGTTCAGCGCCAGATCTTGCCCAGTTTGGGCGTTCAACGCCAGATCCTTGCCCATTTCTGGCGTTGAACGCCAGTTTTGCCTTGTTTCTGGCGTTGAACGCCAGTTTTGGGCATGGTCTGGGCGTTCAGCGCCAGCCTTCCACCAATTTTCTGGCGTTTTAGTGCCAGAATTATTTTTTCCTGGGCTCTTACTGTCCTCAGGTGAATTTTGGGTGGTTTGCTCATTCCTTAGCTTTTTGCTGCCTTGAGGTGGGGTATTTAATGTTTTCCCACTTCTTAATTGAACTGCTTGGCATTCTTCTGTTATTTGTCTTGACAGCTGCTGCTTTGTTTGCTTAAACTGTTCTTCCATATGTATATTAGCCATCCTTATCTCTTGTAGTCTATCTTTGAATTCGGCTAATTGCTTTGTTAGGAAGTCCAATTGCTGATTGAATTCAGCAGCTTGTTTCACAGGACTGAGTTCAGCAGTTGCTGTTTTAACCTCTTCTTTCATGGAAAGGTCACTGCTTAGGTACAGATGCTGATTCCTGGCAACTGTATCAATGAGCTCTTGAGCCTCTTCAATTGTCTTTCTCATGTGGATAGATCCACCAGCTGAGTAATCTAGAGACATCTGAGCTCCTTCTGTAAGCCCATAGTAGAAGATGTCTAACTGAACCCACTCTGAAAACATTTCAGAGGGGCATTTTCTTAGCATCTCTCTGTATCTTTCCCAGGAATCATAAAGAGATTCATTATCTCCTTGTTTAAAGCCTTGGATGTCCAGCCTTAGCTGTGTCATCCGTTTTGGGGGAAAGTGTTGATTCAGGAATTTTTCTGCCAGCTGTTTCCATGTCCTTATGCTGGCCTTAGGTTGGTTATTTAACCACCTCTTAGCTTGATCTTTTACAGCAAATGGAAACAGTAATAGTCTGTAGACATCCTAATCTATTTCTTTATCATGTACTGTGTCAGCAATTTGTAAAAATTGTGCCAGAAACTCTGTAGGTTCTTCCTGTGGAAGACCGGAATACTGGCAACTTTGCTGCACCATGATAATGAGCTGAGGATTCAACTCAAAGCTACTGACTCCAATGGAGGGTATGCAGATACTACTCCCATATGAAGCAGTAGAGGGGTTAGAATATGACCCCAGAGTCCTCCTGGACTGTTCATTTCCGCTTAGGTCCATGATGGAGAAAGGGAGATGATGTAAAATAGAGAAAATATTTTTATTTATTTATTTATTAATTTATTTCGAAAATAAAATAAAAATAAATAAAAGTGGGTGAAGATTTTCGAAAAATTGAGGAGAGAGAAAGTGGTTAGGAAGTTTAAAAAAAAATCTGAATTTTAAAAATTGATTTTCGAAAAAGATGCTTTAAAATAGAGAGAAAAGTTATTTTTAAATTTTAAGAAGAGAGAGAAAAACAATAAGATAGCACAAGATTTAAAATTTTTAGATCTAATGCTCCTTGTTTTCGAAAATTTTTGGGGGGAAAACACCAAGGAACACCAAACTTAAAAATTTTAAGATCAAGACACAAGGAAAACTCAAGAACACTTTGAAGACTCACAAGAACACAAGAACACAAAGGAAGAACACCAAACTTAAAATTTTTTTTAGAAAACCAAAATAAATTTTCGAAATTTTTTTTTTTTGAAAAATCAACAAGAAAATACCAAACTTAAAGTTTGGCACAGGATTTAATAGAAAAAAATATTTTTGAAAAAGATTTTAAAAATATGATAGCCAATTACCATGAACATAAACACCACGTTCTAACTAATTGAGCTATAAATTTAAAGTGTTTTAACAAGGGATAAATAATAAAAGACTCTAAACCAAAAAAAGAAAAAAAAATTTCCTAATCTAAGCAACAAAATAAACCGTTAGTTGTCCAAACACGAACAATCCCCGGCAACGGCGCCAAAAACTTGGTGCACAAATTGTGAATCACACTTTTCACAACTCGTACCACTGACCAGCAAGTGCACTGGGTCGTCCAAGTAATACCTCACGTGAGTAAGGGTCGAATCCTACGGAGATTGTTGGTTTAAAGCAATCTATGGTTATCTTGTAAATCTTAGTCAGGAAGTCAATTATGTTTATCAGTTGAATTGCAAATAAACAAGAGAGCATGAATTAAAGGTTACTTGTTATGCAGTAATGGAGAATATGTTGGAGTTTTGGAGATGCTTTGTCTTCTGAATCTCTGCTTTCCTCTGTCTTCTTGTTCACGCACGCACGTCCTCCTATGGCAAGCTGTATGTAGGGGTTCACCGTCGTCAATGGCTACATCCCATCCTCTCAGTGAAGAATATGCTCACATGCTCTGTCACAGCACGGCTAATCACCGGTTGGTTCTCGATCCGGTTGGAATAGAATCCCTTGATTCCTTTGCGTTTGTCACTAACGCCCAGCCTTCAGGAGTTTGAAGCTCGTCACAGTCATTCAATCCTTGAATCCTACTCGGAATACCACAGACAAGGTTTAGACTTTTCGGATTCTCATGAATGCCGCCATCAATTCTAGCTTATACCACGAAGATTCTAATTAAGAGATCTAAGAGATACTCATTCAATCAGATATAGAACGGAGGTGGTTGTCAGGCACACGTTCATGGTTTGAGGAAGGTGATGAGTGTCACAGATCATCACCTTCATCACAGTTAAGTGCGAATGAACATCTTAGATAGGAACAAGCGTGTTTGAATGGAAAATAGAAATACTTGCATTAATTCATCGAGGCACAGCAGAGCTCCTCACCCCCAACAATGGAGTTTAGAGACTCATGCCGTCAAAGAGTACAAAGTTTAGATCTAAAATGTCATGAGATGCAAAATAAGTCTCTAAGAGTTGTTTAAATACTAAACTAGTAGCCTAGGTTTACAAAAAATGAGTAAACTATGATGGATGATGCAGAGATCCACTTATGGGGCCCACTTGGTGTGTGCTGGGGCTGAGATTTAAGCAATTCACGTGCAGAGGCCATTTGTGGAGTTGAACGCCAGTTTTTGTGCCAGTTTGGGCGTTCAACTCCAGCTTTTGATCCTTTTCTGGCGCTGGACGCCAGAATTGGGCAGAGAACTGGCGTTGAATGCCAGTTTACATCATCTATCCTTGTGCAAAGTATGGACTATTATATATTGCTGGAAAGCCCTGGAAGTCTACTTTCCAACGCAATTAGAAGCATGCCATTTCGAGTTCTGTAGCTCCAGAAAATCCACTTTGAGTGCAGGGAGGTCAGAATCCAACAGCATCAGCAGTCCTTTTTCAGCCTGAATCAGATTTTTGCTCAGCTCCTTCAATTTCAGCCAGAAAAATACCTGAAATTACAGAAAAACACACAACTCATAGTAAAGTCCAAAAATATGAATTTTTCCTAAAACTAATGAAAATATACTAAAAACTAACTAGAACATACTCAAAACTACATGAAATTAACCCCAAAAAGCGTATAAAATATCCGCTCATCAACTCTCCACCTGGAGCACGTGGTGGCTAGCCACTGCTTTCACCGAGGGAAACTCGTATCCCAGATAGGTGGAGTGCAACAGTCACAATAATCACAATTCAACATATATGCATATAAATCATAGCCATATATTAACATTCATCTCAGCCATCCTACTTACAAATCATAATCTGTAATCAGCCAAAATCATCACTACACACAGCCATTCAGCTCATATCATATACAGCACTCCACCATCCTCCTCTACAACTCATATCATCATCATTCATCATACTCATCATAACATCCCCTTTCTTCCTTCACAAGTTACCCTCCCCCCTAGCTTACCCTCATTCACTAGGCATTTTACATGAATTCAAGATTTAGGAAATGAAATTGGGGTTTTATAAGTGTGAAACAACACCTCAGAAGGTTACAAGCTTGTTGGGAATGCAAAAGACTTGAAAACAAAAGCTTTAGAAAAGGACTAGGTCGCGTGTGTACGCACAGGGGTGTGCGTGCGCACGCCCAGAAATAATTTTTGAAGTGTGCGTACCCACAGGTATGTGCATACACACAGAAAGCAAAATCTCCAGGGTTGAGTGCACGCACAAGGTGTGCTAGCACCACCAACAGCATGTCATTCCCAATGTGTGCGTGCGCATAGGTCTGTGCGTACACACAGCTTGCAAGACTTCCTTGGCCATGTGCGCGCATAGAGCGTGCTAGCGCTACCAGCAGCAGCCCCATTCCTACGTGTGCGTACACACAGGGCTTTGTATGCGCACAGGCTCAAAATTCCGTGGGTTGTGCGTGCGCACAGGGCTGTGCGTGCGCACACAAACCAAAAATCACAAATTTTGCAGAAGTTGCAGAATTCAGATTTTTGTTCCGAACTTCCAATGATCATATCTCCTTCCTCAAAAATCAAATTTCCACCAAATTTAAACCATTTTAAATCTTGTGAAATCATCTTTCTTTTGATATAAAAATCATAAAATTCCAAAAACAATAGCTCAAGATATGATCCGTTGAAGTTCGCCAAAATTTCATTTTTACCGAAACTCATAAACTCCCCAATTTTAAAACATACATTCCAAATCCATTTAAGATCAACCAAAAACTCAACCATCCCAACATCAATCATTCCCAAAGCTCTTTCAATCATCAACCCATCAATTCCACCATATTTAACCAAATCTCAATTTAACAAATCTCAATTCAATAATCATCCTTCCCTCTCTCAAATTCCAAAACAAGCAATCAATTTCATCAATCACCATATATATTCACATACCAATATCATACCCCAAAACATGCTCATCAACAAGAGTTTCAACCTTTTCATCAATTTAAACACATCAATCCATAACACATACAACCCTACATGCTTGCCAATAATTATCAATACTCACGATCATTCAACCACTATCCATATATCCATTTCAATCCAATTCATTCATCAAGTATATCAACATGTCAAAATCCACTAATTTCATACATAACAACGCAACTTATATCATTTATCAACCATATTAATAGCTCAGAAATCTTATCCTAGGGCCAATAGCCTACGTTTTTAAAACCACATTACATTTTAGATATAGGAAACCGAAACCATGCCTTGGCCGATTCCTGTTCAACCCGAAACACTCTCAAATTCCTCTTCCAAGGTTCCCAAACTCCACCAATAGATTTCCAAGCTTAGGGCTCCACATCAAAGCTTTCCAAAACCACCAATCAAGCTCCAACACTCACATATACAAGGCCTAAGCCATAATATCACACCAATACACAATAACTCAATACCCAATACCTCAAATTCAATATTTTCACTAGGGTTTGAGGTCTCTTACCTTACCCAAGGATCAAGGGAGCAAGAACAAGCCTTCCCTTCAAGTTAATTTGAGCCTACAGCATCCAAACTCAAAAATCTCAACACTTTACCCACTAAAATTTGAAAATGAGGGTTGAGGATTCGAGGAAGAAACTATGGTTTACCTCAGGAATCTTGGTGTGAATTTTGTAGAGCTCGACGCCGCGGTTGTGTGGCCGTAAACGGCACGTCGATCGGAGCTCCGAATCAAAAGTAATCAACAATGGAAGATTGATGTTAATAGGAGCAAGGGTTTTCTTGTTTCCCTCTCCATAACCAGCGTGTATATGTGTTTTGAAGAGAAAGAGAGCTGAGCTCTCTTTAATGAATGAGGCTTGGCAGGGCCCTTGGACCCAACTTGGATCCAGTTGGCCCGGTTTGGCTCGTTTGGTCCAATCTTGGGCCAATTTCTTTAAAATTAGTGTCAAAATTCTCGTTTTAATTTCCTCTATCATATTAAACCATAAAAACCTCATTTCTCCTTTTCTAGAATATATTTTAATTTATTGATTAATTAGCCATTAGTTAACCGAGTTTTACAATTATAAATTTCTTTTATTTCTATTGGTCTTATTTCATGCTTACTTTCTTCTTCTTTTTTAACTAATTCAGCTAACTGATTTATGAACTCATCTCTTAATAGGGTATCCTCTAATTTGTCAATTATTTTGATTAGTGTAGAAGTCTGTTCTCTAGTTAAAATATTTACAGTTTTTTCACAATTTCTGCAGTAAAATAATCCTATCCCTAAACAATTATTCTGTTCATCTTTTTCACTATTTTCTTCTGAGCTTTCTTCTTCTGACATAAGGTCTAATTGTTGTATAAAATAATCTTCAGTTTCAGAAGAGTCCTCATAAATTGATTCTTCTTCTAATTCTGAGTTGATTAATATAGATGTTAATGCATGTTTGATTTCTTTATTTTCTATTTTATTTATTTTTTGTTCTGTTGTACACTTATTAGCGTAATGTCCTTGTTTTATACATTTCCAACATGTTACTTGTTTTTTCTTACTAGAAGATTTATGTTTTCCTTTAGGGGTCTTATAGACTTTTTTATAATGTTTCTGGTCATAATAAAGGGGTTTATCTATACGATATCTAGGTTTTTTATAGAATTTTTTCTTTTTAATTTTATGTTGACCACTGGGTGCCTTTTCTGGAGTTATTCTGTATTGATAACAAAATGTTCCAAGTTCTCTTCTCCCCGTGATAGTTTCTTGTTTTATTTTTTGTTGTATCATGGTATCTGTGCATACTTCTATACCTGTTTGTACTATTATGTTATGCAATTGTCCAAAAGTTAATGAGTTATAGGGAATCTGAGTCCCAAACTGTGTTTGTAGTTTTTGTAATACTTTTTCAGAGAATAGTTTTGGTAAAGCTGCCACGAATCTTTCTTTCCATAAAGTTGCATGTGCATCCTTTCTTATCATAACTTTTGACATAAAGACATCTTTATGCCATCTATAATCAAACATGGTTGGACATCTTAAATTCATTAATTGGGTTCCTATCCTATCTTTAAAAGCACTAAGATTTCCTACAAAATTTTTAATAAAGGTATATATCAATGTGGATGTAGCATCTGATGACTGATTTTCTTGTTTAATGCTATTAATAATTAATTCTTTTTCTTGGATGCTGAGAAAATTATCCCACCAACCTTTTAATTATCCTGTGAATCCTTGGGTTAACATAATTGTTGCTTCTTTATCGAAAGTTTTTCTCATCTTATAAGCAGTTGCAGCCATAGTCATATTACACATTTGATCTAAAATGGCTTGTTCACTTAATCCATCTATATTCCATTCTACTAAGTCTGACCTTGTGAAACTATTTTGTACTAATTGTGTTCTTTCTTCTAAGCCTACATCTACTAGTGATGGTCTAGAATAATAATTTCTTGTTTTAGGATAATCTCTTTTATGAGATATTTTGTTTATTTCTAATTCTTCTTCCTTTTTTAATGTATTATTCGTCATTTTTCCCAGACTAATACTTCTAAGTTTTTATTTTAATTCATCAACTTCTGTTTTTACTTTAGATTTTTAACTAATATTATCTAAGCTTTGTAATTTATATATAGGTTTTTCTACTTTAATGGTTTTTTCCATATTTTCCATTCTTCCTAATTGATTTTTCATTATATCTAACATGCATTAGTAAAGTTTAATTGTTGATGTAATTTCTTAATATCTCTTTTTTCTATATCCCTTCTACATTGCTATCTTTATACGGTGTTGTTGCTTCAACTTCTAAATCCTTTCCAACTGGTATTTTAATAGTTTCTTTAGGAGGATATTCAGATTCTATTATTGATCCTGAACTAGTTTTCCATACAACAGTTGGTTTTGTTAATGGACATAATTTCTTGTTGCTTTCAGAGTAATAATTAACATACCAGTCAAAGAAATATAAATTAATCCTATTTTCTTTCATAAAATAATAGAATAGTTCTCTTAGTCTAATAACTTCATTTTCAGAATAATTAGTAAAATACCAATCTCTTAACGGTTTATTATAATCAGCATTAAAATCTTGTCTTATCCATTCTTTATCAATCTCAAATGGTTCTTCCTTAATAATTATTGATAATACTTGTGATTCCATTGGATCGTATTCTGAAGGTGCTTTATATACCGGAATAGGTATATGAGGCCTTATATTATTAATTCCTATAATATTATCCATATTTCCTATTGATGAATTATCTATAGAATTTCTATGACTAATGGTTTCAACACTCTCAGGAATTTTTAATGATTGGGATCTATTCATCCTAATTCTAATATCCGATCCTTCTCTTATTATTTCTCTTAATCTAATGTTTTCTATTTGTGGCTCTTCAATAATATCAGGTATTACCCATTCTTCAGGCATTTTGTTTATTAATTGTTCATGTCTTAGCTTTCTAGGTGTTTGTATATTAGATCTTTTTAGATTTACATGCATAATTATCATTTCTTCTTTTGAGGATTGTCTTAATGTTTTAAAGTTATAATTAACCTTAGTAATTTTATAATATATTCTATAGATTATTTCAAATGGATCATATTTTTTATTTATGATTTTTTCATCAGATTGGACATGCAATTTTAAAGCTTGCCAAGTGTATTCATTTTTTTGATTCATAGCATAATTCGGATAACAATTGAAGAAAACTAGTCCATCATGACAGTTACTTTCTAATATTCCTATTAACGAGTCACTAAAATTTGGAAATCTTGTATCTCTTAATGTCAATAATATGGGAACATTTATTCCTATTCTAAAATTAGGTTTTACTGCTACTTGTATTAATCCTATATGGATGAAGTTATACCCTTTGTTACTATGTTCTTTTAGCTTATCTTCTTCTAAGATGGTAATAGTCCTCTTATTACTTATTCCTGGTTTACAGTATTCTAACATATGAATTTCATAATCTATTCCTTCCCATAAATTTTTTTTTATATACTTCATTTTTATCTATTATAGGTATACTCCAATTATGAAAACTTTCTTCTAACTTGGTTATTTCTACTTCATTTTTAGTTCCAGAGGTGGATGCTTCACCATTATCTGTTTTTACTACTAAAGAATTATTTTTTCCTAGATTATAACTACTCATCGTTCTCAATAAACTAGCCATTTTATGGATAGAACTTTGTGAGTTACGGGACCACCCTCGTTAACCATCGGATTCACTGCCTCACTAGGACTTACAACCGGGACCACGATCTAAGCTGACCAACGTATTAACAGTTCTCACTCCTACTTCAAAGTTTTAACTATAAAATTTTTAGTTTATGAAAAAGACGTGTAATAAAAATCCAGTTAAAAATATTCTTTATAAATGTTATCAGATACCTTCCCCTAAACCCTGATACCACTTGTTAAAAATCTTGTAAATGCTCAAGTAAAGGTTCAGGTGGTACTGCTTGTAAGGGTTGCATCATTTGGACGTTTACTACTTGTATTCATGACTATATTTCTTGTAAAGCGATCATACATTGCCTATGAACATAATGCATTCTTCCAACATGATGAATACGTATTTTTAATACTTTCCTTAACATTTTTTAAGGATTTCATGGTTTTAATATGTTGTAGCAACTTTTTGGTTCTGATTATTTTCTTATTTATCTTCTTTATTTCTACTATTAATTCTAAAGATTCAGTTGTTAATCCTCTTATTTTCATTGCTATTGCCATCATTCTTATTTTTATTTTTCTTCTAACAAGCTTCAAAGAAGTAAGTCTTTTTTGAAGCTCTTTCATGTTATAAGAATAGAAATAAATACTAGGAGAATAAAGGATTTAAAAGAAAAGAAAGAAAAAGATAGTAGGCTTACAGAGATGAACTTGTACTCTTATTGCTTGTAACATTGATACAATCATGGAGATGATTACAAAAATTTAGAGAATTTATGAAGTAAGAAGATATAGAAGACGCGAGTATATAAACAAGAGAGTGCCAAAGATACAGATATCAAAACTCAAGACTCGGTTTGCGAAGATAACCGGTCCGAGCATAAAAGTATACAAATATATATAAAGTAAGGAACCCAAAAGAAACCCAAAAGACAAATTACCAAAACCTGTTCTCCAAAATAACCTCTAAGAGGAGTCAAAACAGTATATATGTATATAGTGGAGATAATAAGTATCTAAGTAAGTATATAAAACCAAAAAAAAAGTCCCGAGAACTAAGGATCTTCGCTAATCCAGAAGTCTCCAGCATGCTCAACCTCACGACTTGCATCTGAAAACCACAAAATCCGCATGGGTGAGAACCGGAGGTTCTCAGTATGGTAACAGTGCCCACATATCTAAAATGTAATGTCCTGGGAAAGCCGAAGGCAATCCTAGAACTTCCAACAGATAACCAAAGCTTATAAACAGACTAAACCATAAATGAAACAAGCAACTAGATAAAGATCTTCAATCTAACTAACATTCCCCATTCCAAAACCTGTGAAGCTCCCAACTGCCATCAGTAATTTGATATTGCAAACATAATTATATCAACAAGGAAATGCACAAATAGGAAGCAGATACAGCAATTACACAATTAGCAAGTATTATGCAGTCAATTAGGCATTCCAAACAGTTCACATATAATGGATATGATGTATGCCTGTCCTAGTGGCTGATGAGTCTCATCTGTCGGTTATAAAGCTAACCCGACAAGTCCTGATGGCTAACCATTGGACTGTCCTTCTGTCGTGCATCCCCAACTCGAGTTATTCTCAATCATAATCATCAATACATATTCACAACACCCACACTAGTGTTTATCCACAGGGGCAAGCTCATCCGGAACTTTCACAGTGTCCGGCCACACTTACGACATAGGGTCAGCAGAGTATCGAGTCTCCACCTGGAGCATGTGGTGGCTAGCCACTGCTTTCACCCAGGAAAACTCGTATCTCAGATAGTGGAAGTGCAACATTCACATTTCATTCAATAAGCATATATGCAATCATACTCAGCCATAACTCAATAATAGCTCAGCCATAATTCGGCAATAACTCAGCCATTCGACTCATAATACAATCTATAACCAGCCAATTTATTAACAATCACAGCCTTTAGGCCCATGGCATATAAAGCACTTCCACCATCATCATCAACACCCTATACAATCACCTTTGATCATAATTTATCATTAATTATCCCCTCACTTCGTCCACAAGTTACCACATTTCCTAGCTTCTTCCCATCGCTAGGCATACCACAAGGATTTAGTACATAAAGGGTGAGAACGGAAGCTTAGAAGTCTGAAATTCAGCTTTGAAAACTCAAAAATCAGTTTTTGGTGAAAATGGGGTCACGCATGTGCGTCGCCCATGCGCACGCGTGGAAGGCTGAAAAATGTAGAGTGACGCATGAGCGTTGCCCATGTGCACACATCGGAAGCAGAGAAGTCAAGTGACGCGTGCGCGTCAGCAACGCGTATGCGTAGGTACATTTTGTCCTCCTCGCACAAAACCAGCACAATACCAGCGCAACTCTCTGGATTTTCTACTGGGCACCTGCATCCTCACATCGACGCGTACATGTCAGCCAGGCACATGCGTGGGGAAGTAAAAATCTATGTTTAACGCATGCGCGTCGGCCACGCGTACGGGTGGGAGCATGGCTTGCCAAAAATTTTACTAAGTTAAAAAGCTGCAGAATTCCAGTTTCAAACCACAAACTTCCAACGAGCATAACTTTTTCGTTTCAAATTATTTTCCATCTGTTCTTCAAATGACATAAACATCTTGTATCCAATTATATTTCTAAATAAGTTTGACACAAATCGGAGATCCGGAGACCAAGTTATGCTCCGTCAAAGTAGGCCCTAAAACCACATTTTCATACAAAATCACAAAGTTCCATTTTCAAAACAAGCCAATTTCAACCCTTTTCACAACCAACCAAAACATACCAAAAATCAACCTCAAGCCTCCTCAACTCATATGTTAACATTTTTATCAAATTCATAACCCACCAATCCACCATTTTAACCAATCTCACTCAAATAACTCAATTTCAACTACAATATCATGTCATATATCTTTCCTCATCCCAATTTCCAACAATACCAATTGCATCAACCATCAATAAATACAATCAATATCATCCTCACCACTAATATGGTTTCACCCACTATTCAATCTCAACCAATCATTAAGCATACATCAAAATATGCATATCTCTAATGCATCATACCATCAAAACATCAAAATCCACTAATCACATACATAACCACACAACTCATCTCAACCAATCAACAACATCAATAATCCAAATCCTATCTTAGGGCCTCTAGCCTAAGTTTTCACACCACATTACATTTTAGATACAGGAAACCGAAACCATACCTTAGCCGATTCCCCGCTCAACCCGGAACACTTCTAAATCACTTTTTCACAAGCTCTCAAAGCTTCAACACCTCTAAAAACATATTTTTAGCACACCAAAGCCCTTTTCCAAGCTTTTCAAAACCTCAATCAAGCTCCAACACACAAATATACACTTCCTAAACCACAATATCACATTCAAACATACCCACTCAATACCCAAACATCATAAACCAATAAATTCCACTAGGATTGAGAATTTTACCACACCCAAGGATCAAGAAGACAAGATTAAGCCTCTCCTTCAAGCTAGTTAGATCCTATAACATCAAAAGCTCACAAATCTCAACATTTTTCACCCAAAATTTCGAAATTAAGGCTGGAATTTCAGAGGAGAAATCGTGGCTTACCTCAAGAACAAATTTTTGGGTTTTGTAGAGCTCGATACAGTGAACGCGTGGCCACAAACGGTGCGGTAATCGAAGTTCCGGATCAAAAGTTATGGTGGTTTGAAGATCAAGTGAGGATTAGAACTTTGGAAGAGTGTTCCTCCCCTTCCTCATTTCATTTCAGCGTGTTTTGAGGTTTAAGAAAGGAGAGAGAGTACTGAATAAGGGTTTTAGGTTGAGCTTGGTTGGGCCAAGGGCCCAATATGGGTCCGGTTGGCCCGGTTTGACCCGTTCAGTCCAATTTTGGGTTGATTTCTTTAAAATTGGTGTCAAAATTCTTGTTTTAATTTTCTCTACCGTATTAAGCCATAAAAATCACATTTCTAATTTTCTAGAATAATTTTTAATTTATGGATTAATTAGTCACTAATTAATTGGGTTTTACAGAGTGAACAAGCTATTTTGGATCAAATGTGTAATATGACTATGCCTGCAACTGCTTATAAGATGAGAAAAGCTTTCGATAAAGAAGCAGCAATTATGTTAACCCAAGGATTCACAGGACAATTAAAAGGTTAGTGGGATAATTTTCTCAGCATCCAAGAAAAAGAATTAATTATTAATAGCATTAAAAAAGAAGATCAGTCACCAGATGCTACATCCACATTGATATATACCATTTTTAAAAATTTTATAGGAGATCCAAGTACTTTTAAACATAGGATAGGAACCCAATTAATGAATTTAAGATGTCCAACCATGTCTGATTTTAGATGGTATGAAGATGTCTTTATGTCAAAAGTTATGAAAAGAGATTATGCACATGCACCTTTTTGGAAAGAAAGATTCGTAGCAGTTTTACCAAAACTATTCTCTGAAAAAGTATTACAAAAAACTACAAACACGGTTTGGAACTCAGATTCCCTATAACTCATTAACTTTTGGACAATTGCATAACATAATAGTACAAACAGGTATAGAAGTATGCACAGATACCATGATACAACAAAAAATAAAACAAGAAACTATCACGGGGAGAAGAGAACTTGGAACGTTTTGTTATCAATACGGAATAACTCCAAAAAAGGCACCCAGTGGTCAATATAAAATTAAAAAAGAAAAATTCTATAAAAAACCTAGATATCATATAGATAAACCCCTTTATTATGAACAGAAACATTATAAAAAAGTCTATAAACCCCCTAAAGGAAAACCTGAATCTTCTAGTAAGAAAAAACAAGTAACATGTTGGAAATGTAAAAAACAAAGACATTACGCTAATAAGTGTACAACAGAACAAAAAATAAATAAAATAGAAAATAAAGAAATCAAACATGCTTTAACAGCTATATTAATCAACTCAGAATCAGAAGAAGAATCAATTTATGAGGACTCTTCTGAAACTGAAGATTATTTTATACAACAATTAGACCTTATGTCAGAAGAAGAAAGCTCAGAAGAAAATAGTAAAAAAGATTAACAGAATAATTGTTTAGGGATAGGATTATGTAACTGCAGAAATTGTGAAAAAACTGTAAATGTTTTAACTAGAGAAAAGACTTCTACACTTATGAAAATAATTGACAAATTAGAGGATACCCCATTAAGAGATGAGTTCATAAATCAATTAGCTGAATTAGTTCAAAAAGAAGAAGAAAGTAAGCAGAAAATAAGACCAATAGAAATAAAAGAAATTTATAATCGGTTTAAGAACCCACAAGAAGAAGTCTCTCTTAATTCTCTTAAAGAGGAGATAAAAAAGTTAAAAAGAGAAGTTTCAAAATTAAAACAACAAAATATTAATATGGACTATAGATTACTAAAAATAGAAGGAGAAAATATAATAAAAATTCAAGAACAAACTTTGCAAAATAGTATTAAAACAGAAGGGACTAGTAACAGAATAATTCCAGAGAATTATATTAATATGGGTCCAGAAAATTACATAAATATACTAACTTTATTAGTAAACCAAAAGTGGTTCACTACAATAACCTTAATTGTAGGAGAAGAAAAAATTGATTTCATAGCTATAGTAGATTTAGGAGCTGATGTTGAAGGGTTAATACCTACAAAATATTATGAAAAAACTACAACAAAGGTTTTAAAAGCATAAAATGATAGAATGACTATAGACTATAAATTATCCAAAGCAAAAATCTGTAAAAATCGAATATGTCTTTTGGTGTGGGAAATCGTGATTCACACTTTTCACATCTCCGCACAACTAACCAACAAGTGCACTGGGTCGTCTAAGTAATAAACCTTACGTGAGTAAGGGTCGATCCCACGGAGATTGATACGTGCTTCAAATGTTCGTGATATGAAGAGTTCAAGAGTTATTTAGAAGATATTTTAGTTTACATTTTTAGAATATTTTATTTAATGTATTTTGATTTTGTTTATTTAATTACTAGATTGGGCCTTATGTTTATGGGCTTTAGGGTTTTCTTTGTTTTAACCTAATAAGAGGTTATAAATACCTCCTTAGCTATTGTAGTCGTAGGATAGAATTTTTAGAGGTTTCAAAACCCCTTTTTGGTTTCGTGATGAAACCATGGTGTGGACAATTGAGGTTGAGGAGTCCCTCTCTTGTTACATCGGGAAATTGAATAGAAGGTTGAGGAGTCCCTTCGATTCAATTTCCAAACTATGGCGTTGACAAGTTAGGTTGAGGAGTCCCTTTCTTGTTGCGTCAAGAAATTGGGTAGAAAGTAGAGTGATTCTCTTTGTACTCAATTTCAACTTATCTTTTTTGTTCCTATTTTAATTTCAATGTATCTTTTTATTCAGTTTGAATCCTTATTTTCTTGTTTATCATTTTATTTCCGTATCATTCGGAGATTGTCAGCTTGAAGCAAGCTATGGTCATCTTGTAAATCTCAGTCAGGCAGATTCAAATGGTTATGAGGTTTTGATAATTAAAAGATAAATAAAACAGAAAATAAAATAAAGGTACTTATGTAATTCATTGGTGGGAATTTCAGATAAGCGTGTGAAGATGCTTTGTTGCTTCTGAACCTCTGTTTTCCTATTGTCTTCTTCCAACCATGCATGCTCCTTTCCATGGCAAGCTGTAGGATCCTCTCAGTGAAAATGGTCCTCTACGGTTTCTGCACGGATAATCAACTGTCGGATTTCTCGTCTCGGATGAAAAATACCAGGTACAGCTACCGCATGGCTAATCATCTGTCGGTTCCCGCTAGCGTCAGAATAGAATCCATTGATCCTTTTGCACACTGTCACTGCGCCCAACATTCGCAGGTTTGAAGCTCGTCACAGTCATTCCTTCCCAGATCCTACTCGGAATACCACAGACAAGGTTTAGCTTTTCCGGATCCCAGGAATGGCTGCCAATTGGTTCTAGCCTATACCACGAAGATACTAATCTCACGGACTCGGTCCGTGTATTAGATATCCAAGAGAATATACTCCAGCTATCGTCCAATGACTACGTTGAACATCATGTAGACCGCTTTGTGGTTGTCAGGCACGCGGATCTTGGCTAAGCGAGTAACGAAGATTGGGTGATTGTCACGGGTCACCCCTTCATTCTGACTTAACTGAATTAAGTACGAGAGTATATCTTGGAGAAGAAGTAGGCGTGAATTGAAGGAAAAACAATAGTACTTGCATTAATTCATGAAGAACAGCAGAGCTCCACACCTTAATCTATGGGGTATAGAAACTCCACCGTAGAAAATACATAAGTAAAAATAGGTCTAGGCATGGCCGTGAGGCCTGCCCCTCAAAACGTGAATGATAAACCCATATTTTATGATGTATTTTGTGCTCAAATTGAGTGTTTTTATCAATTTTTTACTCACTTATTCATGTAAATTGCATGGTTTTACTTTCCCATCCTTATTTTATGATATATGTGAAAAACATGTTCCCTATGCTTTAAAAATATTAATTTTAATTATCCTTTATTACCATTCGATGTCGTGATTTGTGTGTTAAGTATTTTCAGATCTCATAAGGCAGGAATGGCTCAAAGGACAAAAAGGAAACATACAAAAATGGAAGGAAAACACAAAAATGGAGTTTTGAAGAAAATACAGCGACGCGAACGCATGGACGACGCGAACGCGTGCCTAGCACGAAAATGCAGCGACGCAAACGCGTGGATGACGCGGACGCATGCCTTGAGCAGAACGCAATTAACGCGTACGCGTGACTCACGCGAACGCGTGACTCACGCGAACGCGTGATAGACGCCATGTACAAGAATTTGCAGAAAACGCCCTCAGCGATTTTTGGACCCTTTTTCGGCCCAAATCCAAGCCAGAAACACAGAATATAAGCTAGAGAATAAAGGAATCAAGAGATATACGTAGAACAACTGAATAATTCATAATTTTAGGTTTTAGATGTAGTTTTTAGAGAGAGAGGTTCTCTTAGGATTTAGGATTAGGACTTCTCTTATTTTTAGGATTGCTTCTACAATCACAGGTTTAATATTCCTTTAAATTTATTTTCTACTTTTATTTATTCCATTACTTTAATTGTCATTTATCTTTTCATTATTGATTTACAAGTTTTTCATGTTGAGATTTGAATATTCTGTTTAATGCAATTTGAGGTATTTCAGTTTATGATTGTTTTATTCTATTTGCGAATGCTTTTAATTCAATTTAAGATAATTTTCCCTTTTGACCTTGGTTAAGTAATTTATAACACTTGAGTTATCAAACTCAGCTGTTGATTGAAATTGAATTCTTTGCTGGTTAATTTGTATTCCAATAACTCTAGTCTTTCCATAGGAGTTGACTAGGACCTGAGGATCAAAGTAATTTGTCCACTTGACTTTCCTTTGTTCAGCAAGGGTTAATTAAAAGTGGGAGCAGAATCCAATTCTCTTCACACCTGATAAGGATAACTAGGATAGGACCTAAATTTCTCATACCTAAATTGAAGAAGAATTGGTTGAAGACATAGGAGATGCTGAACCTCCATGGGAATCCAGACTTGTGGAGAATTCTGTCAAGAAATTTACAATTGATGCTAAGGAGGATAGTGCACAACCTCCAAAGCAGGAATCTTATGAAGAACTGGACAGAATAACTCAACAAGCAAGTTTCCTTGATAATGAAGATCACGAGTCAAGTTCTCCTAGTAATGAACTTGCATCCACAAGTGAATTCTTTGAGATGGAAGAATCTTCCCCAAGTGAATACGAAGATGATGCGGAGGTAGACTTTTCGCAACCTCCAACTTATGATTTGAGTGATGAGGAAGATATCGAAGACTTCGATCAAGACATGGTTACAACTAAAGAAAATTGCAAAGAAGTGAAAGAATTCACAGAAGAATGCAAGGGAGTAGAGCTTGCAAAACCACTGGAAACACCTATCCCAAGGCCATTACCGCCCAATACAAACTTCAAGTGGGTAAAATCCTTAGCTTTTATCTTTACTTTTCCACTTGAATATGGTTTGCTTGAAACAGATGGTCAGCTTAGAGCTATTTGCGGCTTTAAGAGTAAAAGGGAAATGGTTCGTGCTCAAGGCTGGTATGCAAGATTCAATAAGGTTCTACGCTTCAATCTGAAGTGTAAGGATTGGTTTCGGAGAATGATTAGCCATCTTGGTGAGAATGCAACTTCCAAACCGCTCAGCTAGAAAAATATAAATCAAGACAAAGGCGGATATAAAAGCAAGGTTTGGGATCCTGGAATCTATTCTGACAATCAACACCCCGGGAACCTGAGAACCTGTTTGAATTTACTCAAAGTCTTTACATGCCTAGTTTGGGACCCCGAAGGCTGTTGACATTCCAAACAGTGGTGGAGATTTTTGGATGAATTCAAGCACAAGCCACCATAACAAAGGACTCCCCAAACGTCCAACTTAAGGACTTTAACTAAAAGTGCTAGGTGGGAGACAACCCACCATGGTATGATCGTTCCTTTTTCAACTTTATTTCGTTTTGTTTGCTTTTATTTTATTTTACTTTCATTGAACCTGGAATTATTCACAGCATCTACATCAGCATTGCATATTGCATACTACATAATTGCATAAAAAGAAAAAAAATCACCCCACGCGAGCGCGCAGGCCACGCGTGGGCGTCGACTGGAAATCGGCGTAGAGATCCAACGCCTAGAAAGTTGGGTTGAAATCGTGCGGCTGGTGTGAGTTTAGCACAAATCAGCCCACGCGTTTGCGTCCCTGACGCGAATGCGTCACATGCATTACGCACATCCCACGCAAAAGCGTGAGCGACGCGTCCGCGTCGCGTGGATTTTATGGACCCCATTGGAAACAGAGAATTGCGCCAAAACGACGCTGGAATCGTACGTTTAGCATAATTCTGAGCGACGCGTACGCGTGCCCCACGCGTATATGTCACCTTCATTATCTCACAATCACGCGATCGCATTAACGACGCGTTCGCGCCAACACCCTTTTCGCCCAAATCACGCGGTCGCGTGCCCCACGCGTTTGCGTGGATTCAACAACACTTACCCCCATTCACGCGAAACCCTACCCATTCACGCGAAACCCCCCCACCCCCTCTGCAACTTCTTTTCTCCCCTTTCCTCCTCTCTCCACAACCACCGAACCCTACTGCCGCCGCCCCACCACCACGCCGCAACCACCACGCCACCACCAGCCACCACAACACAACCCTCACCTCCTTCTTGTCTTTCCCCCCTTTTACCCTTAACCACCCACAACCACCAAACCGCCCCTGCCTCCACCTCGGACCGCCACCACGCTGCCACCCATCACCAACGCCACCACCATCTCTCTGAGCCTACTTTCTATTTCTACACACCAGGTTCTACCGAACACCGATTTTGTTTTCCCCATTAGTCAGTTAGTTGCATATTTTACAGTTTTTGTTCGAAATAGGATAGTTAGAGATGCATGATTGTAATGGATTTTAGGTGGTTAGGTAGCTAGGATGTGGTTAGTGGATTTAGGCCTGATAATTGCACCGTTCATGCTACCTGTTTTTTATCTGATTCGTAATTCTGAATTTGATGTGATGATGTGTTGTTCATATGTTGGTCTTCATATTTGATGTTGGTGTTAAACTGTTCTTTAATGTTCTTGCTATTTGTTACTCTTTTCAGCACTATTTAATTTCATATGAACTGAATTTTTCCTGCTGTTTACTACCTAGGAACATCCAATTTTAGCCGGAATGCTACCCAATTTTCTGCAAATTTATGGTTTAATCTACTCCATTCATGTATTGGTTTGAAAACTCATTATTTTGCATTACTTGGCTACAACCAAACCAATTCATGAATGCACGGGCTAGCATTCTTATTCCTTTTGATTCTTTGGGTACTAAATTGCTTATTGATGATTTTATTCTCACTTTACACTTACTTTATCTATAGGAATTATCTTCAATAAACTGCAATCCTTGCTTGAATGTGAGTTGATTGTTCCTCAACTTTGTGAAATTCTTGGTAACTAGGAAAACCATTCTCATGTCACTCACTTTAACTTCCTTTTTAACTACTAACCAGTTTAGCTTTCTAACTTCTCTTTTTGGTTTTTCCCTAACTACTTTAACTTTCTAACTCAAGGCATGATTACTATTTTTCCTAATTAACTTGAATTCCACTTATAATATATTTTGGATTGTGATTTTTAATCTCAGACTTTTAACTCGAATTCAATCCAAAATGTACATATATTTACCTCATTTCATGCTTCTATTACTCTTTTGCCTTTATGCTTACATTGACAAAATCCTACTTGTCTACTCGTTTTCCTGCTTTAATTCTTCAATTATACCCTGCTACTTCTGCTTTTCAGGATGTCTGATCCCCAAAGGAAAGGAAAAGGCAAGGCAACCACAGGCAAACGAAAAAGAGGAGAATCTTCTACCTCTATCCTGGATCTCCTTCACGACGATTCTTGGCGGGAAAAGAACTTTACCCCGCAGGAAAAGGCCGACCAGCTCCTCACGGCCACAGATCAAGTCAAATTTGCAAACAGATACTGTGAGCTTAAGTATCCAGTGTTTGCCACTGCCAGGAACCTCTACCTGGAGAGAACTCTTAAAATTCCAGAAGAACTCACCCAGTACACTTCCGAACAGATAAAACAATGAGGCTGGTTCTTCATGGAAGGGAACTTGACAGAGGTAAATGTCTCCTGGGTTAGAGAATTTTACTGTAACTATTTCAAGACCTCCCAAGATGCAATGCACCTCAGAGGGAAACAGATTTTAGTCACTGAGAAAGCTATTGAGGATATCCTCCGGCTTCAGCCTAAGTCAGATCAGCCTGACGATTACCAAAAGGTTGAAGAGGATATGAGATACATGAGATTTGACTGGGATGCAGTCAAACAAAGAATAGCCCTTGATCCTACTGCCCCATGGGTCATGGGAAAGAATACAGTGATGCCTAAGGGAATCAAGCTGATATATTTGAATGATGAGGCTCGGCTTTGGTAGCAGATCCTGAGTAATTACGTGATGCCGAGCACTCATGAGACAGAGGTGCCCGCTGCTATGATCACCTTCACCTGGTGTGTAATGGAGGGTAAGGACCTATATCTTCCATGTTTCATCAGGTATTATATGGCCAGGGTCCATGTCAGAGGCACTCTCCCTTTCCCTTATCTGATCACCCAGCTAGGCCGCCGAGCTGACGTGCCTTGGGAGCTTGCTGATGAGAAGCCAACTGCTGCAGACTACAAGAAGATCATTCCTCACAGCAGGAAGATTCTGGCATTAGGGTACAGACCCCCTTTTCTTACTGCCTCGGGTGAGGCAGCCACATCTTCAAATGCCCCCTTCTGCATCCACTGCTGTACCAGCCTCATCCACTGTACCTCCACCTGCTCCTGAGCCCATTTATCATCTGGTGCACCGCCTCTTCGCACACCTGGATCATATGGAGCGTTGCCAAAAGCGACGCTATGAGCACCTAAAGTTGATGATCTGATCCGACAGCGACATCCCCTCCAAGCCTGACACCGCTTCTGAGCCTTCTGATGCGGAGGCAGATGATCATGAGAAGGAGGCACATGCCCAAGCAGAGCAGGAAGGACCTGAGCAGGCTGCACCACACCAAGAGGAGCCCCACCAGATCCAGGCCACAGACCCGGAGATTCTTCTACAGACAGAGCCTCCGCTTTAGTAGGCAGCTTCTCCTACACTTACCGAGCCTACAGACCCTCAGCCTACCACAGAGTCACTAGCAGCCCATCCTTCCGGAGATGACACTTCTCACACCCAGCCTGAGTGAGCAACGAGGACGATGCTATTACTTAAGTGTGGGGAGATCGCCATCTCTGACGTACTTTATTTTGGTGAACCACTCTTCAGACTCTCTTTTTTCTTTTTTATCCTATTTTGCTTATTTTTCTGTATTTTTATCTTTATTTTTATTTTTATTTTTATCTTATCTTGTCTTTCAGTACTTGCACATTTCTCTTTTGCTGTATTTTTACAGTATTTTTGCATTTTGCACTTTAGTTTATATATTTATCTTAGATATTTAGTTTAGTCTAGTTGCAATTTTAGTTATTAAGTTGTGATATAGAACATATAGATTAATTAGTTTAGTTTACCCTTTTTAGCATACGATAACTTGGATTAATTGAAAATAAAAAGAGTAAACTAAAGACTTTAGTATAACAGAATCACAACAATCCACACATTATATATATATATATATATAAATAAATGATTGATTAATTTACACAACATTTTTCAAGGAAGAACACTAAGATTTTAAGGGGCACCCTAAGATTCATATTGAGAATAATGGGAACTCTTGATTTCTACTTGCATGACATACATGACTGATATATGATTTTTTGAGCCAGAGAACACACAACCTGTGAGTTTTTGAGCTTATTTGTATGGTTACATTATTTAACCATAATTATTTCATTCTTGTGTGTTCGCCCTTCCTTTTTATTCTGGTGATCTTTACTTTGTTTCAATCTATATGTCCAATATAGAATATAGATACATACCAAGAGATGATTGAGGCCATCATTTAAATTTTTCCTCACTTATCCCAAATAAACTTACCTTTTACATCACCGTTGTTAGCCCCCTTGAGCTTTTAATCCCCTCTTGTTCTATAACCATATTACTAGCCTTAAGCAGAAAAATAAATTAAAAACTCCAAGTTGAATCTTTGGTTAGCTTAAGATAGAGATTGTGTACACCCTAAGTGTGGGGAAACATGGGAACATGGGTTGATAGGAAAGGATTAACTCAATAAAGTAATAAGGATTTTGGGAGCATGCTCATGAAAAATAAATTTAAAATACCATGTGCATTGATATATGTTCTGTTTATATTTCAAAAAAAAAATCATTTTAGTTAAATAAGTAAATAAGGGGACAAAATTACCCCAATGATAAGTTTAGTAAAGAAATCAATGCACATGAGATAAGAATCAAAATTGGAATTGGTACATGAGTATGTATTAAGAAAGAGAAAAATTGGGAATCCCAAGAAAGTTATAAATTATAGAATATGTATATGTTACGTGAGATCTTAGACTAATTAAGGATTCACTTTGTTAGCTCACTTAGACTTATATATATACCCCTACCTTTACCTTGGCCCCATTACAACCTTTAAAAAGACCTCATGATTTTTGTATGTATGTATTCAATATTTGTTGATTGGTTAGATGAAGAACAAAGTTTTAGAAAGCAGGAATAGAAAAGAATAGAGCGATTAACCCCAAACACTGAGTGACTAGAGAGTAAACACAAATCCAGTGAGGGTTCAATATCTCATCACCATATATCTCTGTTTAATTATTTAATTGTCTTGCAAGCTTATGAAATATTTTTACCCAACTCAATTGTGACAGTGCTTTAACATGATTTAGGTTTGGCTATACATATATAATTCCTTGAAAATATGAATCAAATTAACCACATGTAAACTCTATATATATAGGTGGATGATAATTAAATTTGCATGATTCATATAGGTAGTTTGCATTTAGAATAGATTGCATTGCATGAGATTCCACCATTCTAACTTTACTCTTTCTCTTGGATTTAGCATGAGGACATGCTATTGTTTAAGTGTGAGAAGGTTGATAAACCATAATTTATGATGTATTTTGTGCTTAAATTGAGTGTTTTCATCAATTCTTCACCCACTTATTCATGTAAATTGCATGGTTTTACTTTTCCTTCCTTATTTTATGATATATGTGAAAAACATGTTTCCTATGCTTTAAAAATATTAATTTTAATTATCCTTTATTACCATTCGATGCTGTGATTTGTGTGTTAAGTATTTTCAGATCTCATAGGGCAGGAATGGCTCAAAGGACAAAAAGGAAACATACAAAAATGAAAGGAAAACACAAAAATAGAGTTTTGAAGAAAATGCAGTGAAGCGAACGCATGGACGACGCGAACGCGTGCCTAGCGCGAAAATGCAGCGACGCGAACGCGTGGATGACGCGGACGCACGCCTTGAGCAGAACGCAATTGATGCGTACGCATGACCGACGCGTACGCATGACAAGGAAAACTCCCAGATGACGCGAACGCGTGACGCATGCGAACGCGTGACAGACGCCATGTACAAGAATCTGCAGAAAACGCCCCCAGCGATTTCTGGACCCTTTTTCGGCCCAAATCCAAGCCAGAAACACAGAATATAAGCCAGAGAATAAAGGAATCAAGAGATATACGTAGAACAACTGAATAATTCATAATTTTAGGTTTTAGATGTAGTTTTTAGAGAGAGAGGTTCTCTCCTCTCTCTTAGGATTTAGGATTATGACTTCTCTTATTTTTAGGATTGCTTCTACAATCACAGGTTTAATATTCCTTTAAATTTATTTTTTACTTTTATTTATTCCATTACTTTAATTGTCATTTATCTTTTCATTATTGATTTACAAATTTTTCATGTTGAGATTTGAATATTCTGTTTAATGCAATTTGAGGTATTTCAGTTTATGATTGTTTTATTCTATTTGCGAATGCTTTTAATTCAATTTAAGATATTTTTCCCTTTTGGCCATGGTTAAGTAATTTATAACACTTGAGTTATCAAACTCAGCTGTTGATTGAAATTGAATTCTTTGCTGGTTAATTTGTATTCCAATAACTTTAGTCTTTCCATAGGAGTTGACTAGGACCTGAGGATCAAATTAATTTGTCCACTTGACTTTCCTTTGTTCAGCAAGGGTTAATTAAAAGTGGGAGCAGAATCCAATTCTCTTAACACCTGATAAGGATAACTAGGATAGGACCTAAATTTCTCATACCTTGCCAAGAGATTTTTATTAATTATCAATTTATTTTTCTTGTTATTTAAATTACTTGCCCCTTATTTCCAAAAACCCAAAAATATATCTTTCTACATAACCAATAATAAATCATACTGCCCTGTAACTCCTTGAGAGACGACCCGAGGTTTAAATACTTCGGTTATAACTTTTATTGGGTTTTGTTACTTGTGACAACCAAACTTTTGTATGAAAGGATGATTGCTTGGTTTAGAAACTATACTTGCAACGAGAATTTATTGTGAATTCTAAACCATCAATCTTCAGTTCATCAGTGAACAATGGTAAAAAGATCAAAAGTTATCAAAAGATCCTAAAAGTGTGAATACAATAGTAAAAAGTGCTATTTATACTAAACTAGTAACTTAGGTTTACAGAAAATGAGTAACTAAGTGCAGATAGTGCAGAAATCCACTTCTGGGGCCCACTTGGTGTGTGCTTGGGCTGAGCATTGAAGCTTTTTCGTGCATAGGCCGTTCTTGGAGTTAAACGCCAGCTTGGGTGCCAGTTTTGGCGTTTAACTCCAATTCTGGTGCTAGTTTGGGCATTTTACGCCAGAAAGTTTTAGGCTGGCTTTGGACGCCAGTTTGGTCCATCAAATCTCAAGCAAAGTATGGACTATTATAAATTTCTAGAAATCACAGGATGTCTACTTTCTAATGCAATTGAGAGTGCGCCAATTGGGCTTCTGTGGCTCCAGAAAATCCACCTCGAGTGCAGGAGGGTCAAAATCCAACACCATCTGCAGTTCTTTTTCAGCCTCTGAATCAGATTTTTGCTCAGGTCCCTCAATTTCAGCCAGAAAATACCTAAAATCATAGAAAAACACACAAACTCATAGTAAAGTCCAGAAATGTGATTTTTGCATAAAAACTAATAAAAATATAATAAAAAGTAACTAAAACATACAAAAAACTATGTAAAAACAATGCCAAAAATGGTATAAATTATCCGCTCATCACAACACCAAACTTAAATTGTTACTTGTCCCCAAGCAACTGAAAATCAAATAGGATAAAAAGAAGAGAATATACTATAAATTCTAAAATATCAATGAAACTTAGCTCCAATTTAGATGAGCGAGGCTAGTAGCTTTTTGCCTCTGAACAGTTTTGGCATCTCACTTTATCCTTTGAAGTTCAGAATGATTGGCATCTATAAGAACTTAGAATGCAGATAGCGTTATTGATTCTCCTAGTTCAGTATGTTGATTCTTGAACACAGCTACTTTATGAGTCTTTGCCGTGGCCCTAAGCACTTTGTTTTCCAGTATTACCACCGGATACATAAATGCCACAGACACTTAACTGGGTGAACCTTTTCAGATTGTGACTCAGCTTTGCTAAAGTCACCAATTAGAGGTGTCCAGGGTTCTTAAGCACACTCTTTTTTCTTTGGACCTCGACTTTAACCTTTCAGTCTCAAGCTTTTCACTTGACACCTTCACGCCACAAGCACATGGTTAGGAACCGCTTGATTTAGCCGCTTAGGCCAGGATTTTATTCCTTTGGGCCCTCCTATCCATTAATGCTCAAAGTCTTGGATCCTTTTTTTTACCCTTGCCTTTTGGTTTAAAGGGTTATTGGCTTTTTCTGGTTGTTTTTTTCTTTTTCTTTCTTTTTTCTTTATTTTTTTTGCCATTTTTTTGTTTCTTTTTTTTTTCTCTGCAAGTTTTTTCCTTTCACTACTTTTTCTTGCTTCAAGAATCAATTTTATGATATTTCAGATTATCAATAACATTTCTCTTTTTCCATTATTCTTTCAAGAGCCAACAATTTTAACATTCATAAACAAAAAATTCAAAAATATACACTGTTCAAGCATTCATTCAGAAAACAAAAGGTATTGCCACCGCAACAAAATAATTAAACTAATTTCAATATAGAATTCGAAATCATGCATTTCTTGTTCTTTTGCAAATAAAAACATTTTTCATTTAAGAAAGGTGAAGGATTCATAGGACATTCATAGCTTTAAGACATAGACACTAGACACTAATGATCATGTAATAAAGACACAAACATAGACAAAACATAAAGCATAGATTTCGAAAAAACAGAAAAATAAGAACAAGGAAATTAAAGAACAGGTCCACCTTAGTGATGGCGGCTAGTTCTTCCTCTATGTCTCTTCTTTGCCTTTGTTGCTCCTCTCTCATGGCTCTTTGGTCCTCTCTGATTTCATTGAGGATAATGGAGTGCTCTTGGTGCTCCATCCTTAGTTGTCCCATGTTGGAACTCAATTCTCCTAAGGAGGTGTTGATTTTCTCCCAATAGTTTTGTGGAGGAAAGTGCATCCCTTGACGCATCTCAGGGATTTCTTGATGAGGAATTTCCTCATGCTCTTGTTGAGGTCCATAAGTGGGCTCTCTTGTTTGCTCCATCCTTTCCTTAGTGATGGGCTTGTCCTCATCAATAAGGATGTCTTCCTCTATGATAATTCTAGCTGAATTGCATAAGGTACAGATGAGATGAGCGAAGGCTAACCTTGCCAAAGTAGAGGGCTTATCCGCCACCTTGTAGAGTTCTAGAGGTATGATCTCATGAACTTCTACTTCCTCTCCATTCATGATACTATGGATCATGATAGCCCGGTCTATTGTAACTTCAGACCGGTTGCTAGTAGGAATGATAGAGCATTGGATGAACTCCAACCATCCCCTAGCCATGGGCTTGAGGTCAAGCCTTCTTAATTGAACCGGCTTGTCTCTTGAGTCTCTCTTCCATTGAGCTCCTTCCACACAAATGTCCATGAGGACTTGGTCCAACCTTTGATCAAAGTTGACCCTTCTAGTGAAAGGATGAGTATCTCCTTGCATCATTGGCAAGTTAAATGCCAACCTCACATTTTCCGAACTGAAATCCAAGTAATTCCCCCGAACCATTGTGAGCCAATTCTTTGGGTTTAGGTTCATACTTTGGTCATGGTTCCTAGTGATCCATGCATTAGCATAGAACTCATGAACCATTAAGATTCTGACTTGTTGAATGGGGTTGGTGAGAGCTTTCCAACCTCTTCTTTGAATTTCATGTCGGATCTCCGAATATTCACTCTTTTTGAGCATGAAGGGGACCTCGGGGATCACCTTTTTCTTGGCTACAACTTCATAGAAGTGGTCTTGATGCACTTTCGAGATGAATCTCTCCATCTCCCATGACTCGGAGGTGGAAGCAATTGCCTTCCCTTTCCACTTTCTAGAGGTTTCTCCGGCCTTAGGTGCCATTAGTGGTTATGAAAAAATAAAAATAAAAAGCAAAGCTTTTTCCACACCAAACTTAAAAAGTTTGCTCGTCCTCGAGCAAAAGAAGAAAGAAAGGAGTAGAACAAGAAGTGGGGTAGGTAGGGAACCTGTGGGGTCCACAGATCCTGAGGTGTCAAGGAATTCTGCTCCCTGCACCAATCTGGCGTTCAAACACCCTCTGTGTGCCAATTCTGGCGTTAAACGCCATCTCTGCTACCTTTCCTGGCATTAAACGCCAGTCTGCTGCCCCTTTCTGGCATTTACCGCCAGCCAGACACCCTTTTCTGGCGTTAAACGCCAGTCTGTCTGCCATTTCTGGGGTTTAACGCCAGCCAGACGCCAGACACCCTTTTCTGGCGTTAAACACCCAGAGTGCTGCCCATTCTGGCGTTTAACACCCAGAATACTGGCAGACTGGGCATTAAACGCCCATTCTGCTATCCTTACTGGCGTTTAAACGCCAGTAAGCCTGTCCTCCAGGGTGTGCTATTTTTTATGCTGTTTTTGATTTTGCTTTAATTTTGCAGCTGTTTTTATGACTTCACATGATCATCAACCTAAAGAAAACATAAAATAACAATGGAAAATAAATAAATATAATTAAATAACATTGGGTTGCCTCCCAACAAGCGCTTCTTTAATATCAATAGCTTGACAGTGAGCTCTTAGAGAGCTTCACAGAGACTCAGAGCTTGATGGTGGCCTCCAAACACCAAACTTAAAAGTTGAGTGTGGGGGCTCTGTTTGACTTTGTATTGAGAGAAGCCTTTCATGCTTCCTCTCCATGGTTACAGAAGAAGATCATTGAGCCTGAAACACAAGGTAGTCCTCATTCAATTGAAGGACTAACTCTCCTCTGTCCACATCAATCACAGCCCTTGCTGTGGCTAGAAAGGATCTTCCAAGGATGATGGATTCATCTTCATCCTTCCCAGTGTCTAGGATTATGAAATCAGCAGGGATGTAAAAGCCTTCAACCTTCACTAAGACATCCTCTACAAGTCCATAAGCCTGTTTCCTTGAATTGTCTGCCATCTCTAGTGAGATTCTTACAGCTTGTACCTCAAAGATCCCTAGTTTCTCCATTACAGAGAGTGGCATGATGTTTATACTTGAACCAAGGTCACACAGAGCCTTCTTAAAGGTCATGGTGCCTATGATGTAAGGTATTAAGAACTTCCCGGGATCCGATTTCTTCTGAGGTAATTTCTGTTGAACCAAGGTATTAAGTTCATTGATGAACAATGGAGGTTCATCCTCCCAAGTTTTATTACCAAATAACTTGGCATTCAGCTTCATGATTGCTCCTAGATACTGAACAATTTGCTCTTCAGTAATATCTTCATCCTCATCAGAGGAAGAATACTCATCAGAGCTCATGAATGGTAACAGTAAGTTTAGTGGAATCTCTATGGTCTCTATATGAGCCTCAGATTCCTTTGGTTCCTCATTAGGTAACTCCTTAGGGGTCAGTGGACGTCCATTGAGGTCTTCCTCATTGGCAATCACTGCCTTTTGACTCTCTCCAGGTTCGGCCATGTTGGATGTATTGATGGCCTTGCACTCTCTTTTTGGATTCTCTTCTGTATTACTTGGGAGAGTACTAGGAGGAGTTTCAGCAACTCTTTTACCTAGTTGACCCACTTGTGCCTCCAAATTTCTGATGGAGGACCTTGTTTCAGTCATGAAACTGAGAGTGGTCTTAGATAGATCAAAGACTGTGGTTACTAAGTTAGAGAGGCTCTGCTTAGAATTCTCTGTCTGTTGCTCAGAAGATGATGGAAAAGACTTGCTATTGCCAAACCTATTTCTCCCACCATTATTATTATTGAAGCTTTGATTAGGCTTCTGTTGATCCTTCCATGAGAAATTAGGATGATTTCTCCATGAAGGATTATAGGTGTTTCCATAGAATTCTCCCATGTAATTCACCTCTTCTATTGCAGGATTCTTAGGGTCATCAGCTTCTTCTTCAGAGGAAGCTTCTTTAGTACTGCAGGATGCAGCTTGCATTCCAGTCAAACTCTGAGAAATTATATTGACTTGCTGAGTCAATATTTTATTCTGAGCCAATATGGCATTCAGAGTATCAATCTCAAGAACTCCTTTCTTCTGAGTTGCCCCATTATTCACAGGATTTCTTTCAGAAGTGTACATGAACTGGTTATTGCAACCATTTCAATGAGTTCCTGGGCTTCTACAGGCGTCTTCTTCAGATGAAGAGATCCACCAGCAGAGTGATCCAATGACATCTTGGACAATTCAGATAGACCATCATAGAATATACATAGGATGCTCCATTCTAAAAGCATGTTAGAAGGACACCTTCTGAACAATTGCTTATATCTTTTCCAAGCTTCATATAGAGATTCACCTTCCTTCTGTCTGAAGGTTTGGACTTTCACTCTAAGCTTGCTCAATTTTTGAGGTGGAAAGAATTTGGCCAAGAAAGCATTGACCAATTTTTCCCAAGAGTTCAGGCTTTCTTTAGGTTGTGAGTCCAACCATATCCTAGCTCTGTCTCTTACAGCAAAGGGGAAAAGCATAAGTCTGTAGACCTCAGGATTAATCCCATTGGTCTTAACAGTGTCGCAGATTTGCAAGAATTCAGCTAAGAACTGATGAGGATCTTCCAATAGAAGTCCATAAAACTTGCAATTTTGTTGCATTAGAGAAACTAATTGAGGCTTAAGCTCAAAGTTGTTTACTCCAACTGCAGGAATTGAGATGCTTCTTCCATAGAAATCAGAAGTTGGTGCAGTAAAGTCACCAAGCATCTTCCTTGCATCTCCACCATTGTTGTTATTTTCGGCTGCCATATCCTCTTCTTTTTCGAAAATTTCTGTTAGGTCCTCTCCAGAGTATTGTGCTTTAGCTTCTCTTAGCTTCCTCTTCAGAGTCCTTTCAGGTTCAAGGTCAGCTTCAACAAGAATGTTCTTATCCTTGTTCCTGCTCATATGAAAAAGAAGAGAACAGAAAAGAAGAGGAATCCTCTATGTCACAGTATAGAGATTCCTTTATGTGAGTAGAAGAATAGATGAATAGAATGAAGAAGGGAGAAGAAGAAGAATTCGAACACAGAGAGAGGGAGAAGGTTCGAATTTTTAAGAAGAGAAGTGTTAGTAAATAAATAAAATAAATAGAAAGAGATGAGAGAGAGTGTGTATTCGAAAATTATTTAAAAGAGAAGAAAAATATTTTTGTTTTTATTTTAATTATTAGTTGGAATTCGAAATTTAAGAAAAGAATTAAAATTTAAAATAATTAGTTAATTAAAAAGAATTTTGAAAAAGTTGTTAGTAGTTTTCGAAAATTAGAGAGAGAAAAGTAGTTAGGTGGTTTTGAAAAAGATATGATTGAAATAGAAAACTTTCCAAAATCAAACAAAAAGTCAATTAGTTAATTGAAAAAGATTTGAAAATAAAGTTTGAAAAGATAAGAAGTTAGAAAAAGATTTTAAAATTAAATTTCTGAAAAAGATATGATTGAAATCTATTTTGAAAAAGATTTGAAAAGGAAATTAAAAAGATTTTATTTTTGAACTTAAAGTTGATTACTTGACTAACAAGAAACTAAAAGATATGATTCTAAAATTTAAAGGTTGATCCTTTCTTAATAGGCAAGTAACAACTTGAAAATTTTTGAATCTAAACATTAATTGTTATTAATAATTTCAAAAATATGAAATAAAAGTAAGAAAAAGATTTTGAAAATCAATTTTAAAATTTTCGAAAAACAGGAAAGAAAAATGAAAGAGATTTGATTTTGAAAAAGATTTGAAAAGATAGAATTTTTAAATTGAAATTTTGACTTGACTAACCAGAAACAATTAAATTTTAAAATTTTTGACTAAGTCAATCCCAAAATTTTGAAATTTATTAGAAGAATAAGGGAAAGATATTTTTTTTATTTTTGAATTTTTAATGAGGAGAGAGAAAAACAACAAAATGACACAAGACATGAGAAATTAAAATCAAAACAACTAATGCATACAAGAACACTTTGAATGTCAAGATGAACACCAAGAATACTTTGAAGATCATGATGAACATCAAGAACATATTTTTGAAAATTTTTTAAGAAAAGAAACACATTCAAGACACCAAACTTAAAAATTTTTAAACTTTAGACACTATGAATTCAAAAATGCATATGAAAAACAACAAAGAACACAAAACAAGAAAAATTAAAGATCAAACAAGGAAAATCATCAAGAACAATTTGAACATCAAAGAAGAACACATGATGAATTTTTGAAAATTCAAGAAAAAGTAAAAACATGTAATTGACACCAAACTTAAAATTTGACACAAGACTCAAACAAGAAACACAAGATTTTTGGTTTTATGAATTTTTTTTGTATTTTTTGAAATTTATCTTGGAAAAGGAAAATAAAGAAATTCAAAATGTTTAATAAGAATTACAGGATTCGTGTAATGTTAGTCTAAAATTTCGGTCCAAAAGAATTAGACATGGCCAGATAAGCTTTAGCAGAACATTACATATAACAGCCAAATTGATGGGAACCAAAAGGCTCTTGCAAAGATAGGTGTAAACCTCGATCCAAAAGATTAGACATGGCTTAACAGCCAGCCAGGATTCAACATATCTCATGAAACTCTAGAATTCGTTCTTAAAAACTCTAAAGAACATATATAATTTTTTGGAATTTTTTTTTGAATTTTTTGAAAACTAAAATAAAAAAGCTTAAACATAAAATAAAATTACCTAATCTAAGCAACAAGATGAACCGTCAGTTGTCCAAACTCTAACAATCCCCAGCAACGGCGCCAAAAACTTAGTGTGAGAAATCGTAATTCACACTTTTCACATCTCCGCACAACTAACCAGCAAGTGCACTGGGTCGTCCAAGTAATAAACCTTACGTGAGTAAGGGTCGATTCCACAGAAATTGTCGGCTTGAAGCAAGCTATGGTCATCTTGTAAATCTCAGTCAGGCGGATTCAAATGGTTATGAGGTTTTGATAATTAAAAGATAAATAAAACAGAGAATAAAATAAAGGTACTTATGTAATTCATTGGTGGGAATTTCAGATAAGCGTGTGAAGATGCTTTGTTGCTTCTAAACCTTTGTTTTCCTATTGTCTTCTTCCAAACCATGCGTGCTCCTTTCCATGGCAAGTTGTAGGATCCTCTCAGTGAAAATGGTCCTCTACATTTTCTGCACGGCTAATCAACTGTCGGATTTCTCGTCTCGGATGAAAAATACCAGGTACAGCTACCGTATGGCTAATCATCTGTCGGTTCCCGCTAGCGTCGGAATAGAATCCATTAATCCTTTTGCACACTATCACTGCGCCCAACATTCGCAGGTTGAAGCTCGTCACAGTCATTCCTTCCCAGATCCTACTCGGAATACCACAGACAAGGTTTAGACTTTTCGGATCCCAGGAATGGCTGCCAATTGGTTCTAGCCAAAAACTTTGTGGTTGTCAGGCACGCGGATCTTGGCTAAGCGAGTAACGAAGATTGAGTGATTGTCACGGGTCACCCCTTCATTCTGACTTAACTGAATTAAGTACGAGAGTATATCTTGGAGAAGAAGTAGGCGTGAATTGAAGGAAAAACAATAGTACTTGCATTAATTCATGAAGAACAGTAGAGCTCCACACCTTAATCTATGGGGTGTAGAAACTCCACCGTAGAAAATACATAAGTAAAAAGAGCTCTAGGCATGGCCGTGAGGCCAGCCCCTCAAAACGTGAACAACAGTAAAAAGATCAAAAGTTATCAAAAGATCCTAAAAGTGTGAATACAATAGTAAAAAGTGTTATTTATACTAAACTAGTAACTTAGGTTTACAGAAAATGAGTAACTAAGTGCAGATAGTGCAGAAATCCACTTCTAGGGCCCAGTTGGTGTGTGCTTGGGCTGAGAATTGACACTTTTTCATGCATAGGCTATTCTTGGAGTTAAACACCAGCTTGGGTGCCAGTTTAGGCATTTAACTCCAATTCTGGTGCCAGTTTGGGCATTTTACGCCAGAAAGTTTTAGGCTGGCTTTGGACGCCAGTTTGGGCCATCAAATCTCGGACAAAGTATGAACTATTATATATTGTTGAAAAGCACAGGATGTCTATTTTCTAACACAATTGAGAGTGCGCCAATTGGGCTTCTGTGGCTCCGGAAAATCCACTTCGAGTGCAGGAGGATCAGAATCCAACAGCATCTGCAGTCCTTTTTCAGCCTCTGAATCAGATTTTTGCTCAGGTCCCTCAATTTCAGCCAAAAAATACCTGAAATAACAGAAAAAAACACAAACTCATAATAAAGTCTAGAAATGTGATTTTTTCATAAAAACTAATAAAAATATAATAAAAAGTAACTAAAACATACTAAAAACTATGTATAAACAATGCCAAAAAGGGTATAAATTATCCGCTCATCATTTTTCCACTACATTCTTTTTGGAAAGAATTATATCTCATCAAGTCATATTAGGAAATCCTTTTACTGTATTATTATATCCCCTTAATGTCGATATAGACAGAATAACTTGTTTACGCATTCCAAATCATCCTGTTCATTTTGAATTGCTCACTAACTAAAACAACATGAACTTAATATGTTACAACATCTATCTACCCAAGTTAATGTTATAGAAAGGAAAACAAAACAAATTAACTATTCGAACCAAGAAAAAATTTTACAACACCTACCAATCCAAATTAATGTTATAGAAAGAAAAACAAGACAAATTAACTATTTAAATCAAGAAGTTATATACAAAAGAATAGAAGAACAATTACAATATCCTGAAATACAAAATAAAATAAAAGGAATTGAAGAAAAAATTAAAAAAGAACTATGTAGCCTAAACCCCAAAGCTTTTCATCATAGAAAATTACATGAAATATCTTTACCATATGAAGATGGGTTTAATGAAAAAGATATACCAACAAAGGCAAAACTAATACATATGAATAAAGAATATCTAGAATATTGTAAAAAAGAAATACAAGAATATCTGGATAAGGGACTAATAAGGCCTTCGAAATCACCATGGAGCTGTACATGCTTTTATGTGATGAAAGCATCTGAAATAGAAAGAGATGCTCCCAGATTAGTCATTAATTAAACCTCTTAATAAAGTACTAAAATGGATTAGATATCCATTACCAAATAAAAGCGATTTAATTAAAAGATTAAATAAAGCAAATATTTTTTCAAAATTTGATTTGAAATCAGGATATTATCAGATTGCAGTAAAAGAGGAAGATAGATATAAGACAGCTTTTATAGTACCCTTTGGACATTATGAATGGAATGTAATGCCCCAAGGATTAAAAAATGCTCCAAGCGAGTTCCAAGAAATAATGAATAATATATTTTACCCACATATAGAATTTACTATAGTATATCTTGATGATGTATTAGTATATTCAAAAGGAATAAATCAGCATATATATCATCTAGAAAAATTTATGAATATTATAAAAGAACAAGAATTAGTTTTATCATAAAAGAAAATAAAAATTTTTATAACTAAAGTAAAATTTTTAGGATATGAAATTTATCAGAGAACTCTATAGTACCTATCAAAAGAGCCATTGAATTTGACGATAAATTTTCAAATGAAATAACTGACAAGAAACAGTTGCAAAGACTTTTAGAATGTTTAAATTATGTAGCAGAATTCTTACCTGGAATAAGAGTCACATGCGAACCTCTTTATAAGAGATTAAGAAAAATCCAGCTCCATGGACAGAAGAAATGACTTCTTTAATAATAAAAATAAAAAATGCGAAAAAAGAAATACCCTGTATAAGTATACTGGATCCCTTAGCAAAATTAATTGTAGAAATAGATGCATCAGAATTAGGATATGGAGGAATTCTTATACAAATACCTCCTAATAGCTCAAGAGAACAAATAGTAAAATATCATTCAATAATTTGGAATCAGGCTTAAAAGAATTATGCAATGGTTAAAAAAGAAATACTTGCCATAGTATTATGTGTTTCAAAATTTCAAGAAGATTTATTTAATAAGACATTTATAATAAGGATTGATTGCAAAGCAGCCCCATGGGTTTTGAAAAATAATGTCAAAAATCTGGTTTCAAAATAAATATTTGCAAGATGGCAGGCTATTCTATCATGTTTCGATTCTACCATTGAACATATAAAAGACGAACTAAATTCACTTCCTAACTTTCTTACTAGAGAATTTTTGCAGGAAAATAATGGATCAAAAACAGCCTCCAGTGAAGATTATGGTCAACTTTTTGACCAAATAAAAGAAAGAAAATTACCAATTACTCTTGTACCAGCAAAAACATTATCATTAAGACCTATGACTATGTCACAGGTTGTAAGAGCATCATCATTATCATCACCTTCTAAGAGCTCTTTAATTACTACTAATAATAAATTCACATTACTACAACCATCTGATCTTTATAACACTCAACCCTTGAAAGAATAGTTTTCATATTATGAAAAACATAATCCTATCAGAATATTAGCCATCGAAAAAGAGTGGTTCAAAAAAGATAGAAAAACCTATACAAAACCATTTTTCCAAACACTTTTCATTATATTCCTGTTAACCCACAAAAAACCCAAAAATTTTATGAATTTATATTAGTAGACATCGGATCCATTGAATTAACACATTATAGAGATCCCAATACCAAACAGCCCATTTATTCAAAAATAAAAATCATGAAAATATTATCTTTACAAGAGTGGGAATTACCCCCATATCAGTCTAAGAGCTTCTCATTAAAATTTGAACCTCAGAGTTACACTTATTATGACTACCAAGAAGCATGGAATCATACATTATTCCTATCACCAAGTCCCCATTCCTGGTTCATTTGGTTCAAGAAAGGGAAATCACTATAATTTCCCAAATGGTTCCAATCATAGTTCCAAACCTTTGAACCTTTAGAAGCCTTTTTTTTTTCCAAAAGAAGCAAGCTTGGCTTATGAATATTTTAAAAGTAAATCATCATTTTTACAAGAATACAAATTCATTTCATTTATAGCAGCCATGGGAATAAGCTGGATTATGACCTGGGAGTATGATTCAGTAGCTTATGAAGAATAACCAAGTATACAATACTTAGTAAGAGTAATAAAGAAAAAATGGTGAAACAAATATGACATAAACTTGCTAAGGAAAGCAGCTATTGACCAATGGTTGTCGACCTCAAAAAAACGTCCAGCAATAACAGCTTCAAGCACTACTAATGAACAAATAGCCTATAAAAAAGAGACCCAATTCTTAGCTCAGAAGCGAAAAAAGACGAAGAAGTCCAATCCAGTCCGGCTCATTATTTTCAAGATTCACAAGACCCTTTTGAAATGTAATAACAATAAGAACAAGTAGATGAGCTCAAGATAAAAAGCTCAGTTAAAAAAAAGAAAATGATCTCTGTAAAAAAAAAAAGCAAACAGTAAATGTCGACAAACAGTAAAAGCAAACAGTGCATGTCGACAAAACAGTAAATGTCGACAAACAGTAAAAACAAACAGTACTATCAACAAATAGTAACCAAATAGTAATCGTTTGAGGTCTATAAATACCAAAGGCCTCATTCATTCTAAGACATCAAAAACTTGAAAGCTCCAAAGCTCTCTCTACTTCTATATCTTCTTACTTCATAAATTCTCTAAATATTTGTAATCATCTCCAAGATTGTATCAACTTTACAAGCAATAAGAGTACAAGTTCATCTCTATAAGCTTACTATCTTATTCTTTCTTTTCTTATAATTTCTTTATTCTCCTAGTTATTATTTCTATTCTTATAACATGAAAGAGTTTTAAAAAAGGCTTACTTATTTGAAGCTTGTTAGAAGAAAAATGAAAATAAGAATGATGGCAATAGCAATGAAAATAAGAAGATTAACAACTGAATCTTCAGAATTAACAGTAGAAATATAGAAGATAAACAAGAAAATAATCAAAACCAAAAAGTTGATACAACATATTAAACCCATGAAATCAATAAAAAATGTTAAGAAAAGTATTAAGAATAAACGTATTCATCATGTTAGAAGAATGCATTATCTTCATAGACAAAGTATGATCGCTTTGCAAGAGATACAATCACGAATACAAGTAGTAAACGTCCAAACGATGCAACCTTTACAAGCAGTATCACCTGAACCTTTACCTAAGCCTTTACAAGATTCTTAACAAGTGGTATATATATATATATATATATATATATATATATATATATATATATACTAGTCGACCTTTGCCTCGCAGGTCGAGTCTAGATCTTGATTATATAACTATCAGTTGGAACTCTATTTTTTTATATATCTGTCTTCTGGTTTTCTGTATAAGTTTTCTATCTTTCCGTTTCTCGTGAGCGTTGTATCTTCGATTTTATTTTTGTCGTACCCCTTTTCTTTCAAGGCTCCCAGATATACTATCCTTGTTTTATACATATATTTTTACTTTTAGAGGTCGTAGTGCCTCACCACCTCTGTTTTACATCCTAGGTGTAAAGTTCTGTGTGGTAGGGTGTTACATAAACTGTCATTTTGAGACACTAAAATATTTGGTTTTTGATAAAAAAAAATATTTTTCAAAAGTAACGGTAAAAATCATGTGATAATTTTGTCCAAAAAAAATATATTTAAATAAAAAATAACAAATAATTATATATTTAAACCAATTTTTTCTAATATTTAATTAATAATTATTATCTCAAATGTGCATGCAAAAGGTCAAGAAAAAATTTAATCAATATCTCTTCTATTTTCTTTAAATTTTGTCATTTGAGGAGAGAAAATTGATAAAAAGAAAAAAAAATAATTTGCATTGTATCATTAAATTTAAATATTGAAATTATTTATCCCTTTTAAGTATAGTGGTAGAATTTTAAAAAAATTGAGATAAAAAATGTTACAATATATTTTTTATTTTTAAAATAAAAAAATTAAACAAAACACAAACCAATACAAGTCATTCTATTTTTGGTATAATAGAGAAGAGGTTTCTACAATTATTAAACAAGCTTGGGACTTGGAGGTTATCGGCTCTCCTATGTTTAAAATGGCTGCAAATTTAAAGTATTGTAGGCATCAACTGGTAGAATGACAAAAATCAACAGGTTTTCAAAATTAAGACACCAGATCTAATGTGTTCAATTAAGGCTAGAAGAAAAGAAAAAGATTGGAGGAGAAGCTGATGGCAGTATAATCCAGTTGTCAAAGGCTGGACTAGAAGAGAATTTGGAGCAAGAAGAGCGTTTTTTGAAAGAAAAATCTAGGGTGCAGTGGCTGAATTGGGTGACAAAAATATAAAAAAAAATTCAATCTAAGTTTCAACCACGGTATTATAGAAATAAAATCCAAGAACTTATTGATGAGGATGGAAGGGTTGCTACGGATCAAGTGGGAATTGCAACAGTAGCAGCTGTGGAGTATTTTTTGAAGCTATTTACTTCAGTGAACCCTAAAGATCCAACTGAGGTACTTGAAGAAATTCCTACCAAGGTTGATAATAATACTAACCGGATGCTTATTAAGCCGGTTTTAGAGAAAGAAATTAAAACAGCAGTCTTCTCAATCAATCTTTTTACAACTCCAATTGATGATGGTTTTACAGAAAAAATTTCAATTTTATTGCAAACTGATTAAAAAGAACGTGATATGTGCAGTCAAGAATTTTTTCTCTAGATGTAAACTGCTAAAAGGTTTTAATTACACGAACATTTGTCTTATTCTAAAAATTAGAAATGCTAATTCTATGAAGTAGGTTTGACCAATCAGTCTTAGTAGTATATTTAATAAAATCATTTCTATAGTTTTAGTACACAGACTGCAACATGTTATGAACAGGGTTATTAGCGATACTCAGAGTGCTTTTATCAAAGAAATATTAATTAGCGATTAATCATCGATAACATATTCATTGCACATGAATTTATACACTTCCTGAAGAATAAGAACTATGGTGATTATGAATAGGCTCTGAAACTTAATATGAGCAATGCATATAACATAGTTGAATGAAGTTTTGTGTGAAATGTTATGAACAAAATGGGTTTTTGTAGAAAATAGGTTTTCGTAGAAAATGGATTGACTGAATTAACTACTCAATTAAGGAGTGTGTAGAGACAGGGTGATTACGTCAAGGTGAATGTAAAATCTGCGAAATGAATAAATAATTAACCAATAAATTAATTATTATTTAGAAAAATTAGAAAATTAAATTTCATAGTTTAAAGAAGTAGAAATAATTAAAATACAAATTTTAACACTAGTTTTAAAATTTTTGGCCCAAAATTAAGCCAACGGGCTAAATCGGTTGAACCAAACTCATATTTAGCCCAAGGCCCAACCCGTTTCAACCTCCCTTAAGAGTTTCAACTCTTCTTTCCCTTCTTCATACGTGAAACATGCTGGTTTTGGGGAAGGAAACCAACTAAGAACAAAACCCTTGTTTCAAGAATTCAATTCCACGTAAGTTTCAATCCAGAGCTCTGATTGACGAGTCGTCAGCGGCCACACGTGCATCTCAGAATTTTCTACAAAACTCACCAAACAATTTAGTAAGAAATTTTAGATTTTGTGCCTAGTTTTTACCCTTTCAGTTTCGTGATTTTAGGTGATATATGCTAAGGGAATTTGTGTTTTGATGATGTTAGGTGTGAATTAACTTTGGAAAATTATTGGACTTTGTCCCAATCGTCTGTGGGTAAGGTGAGAAGTCTCTAACTCTTGTGTAATTGTTGAAATAGCAAACTCTATTGTAAATTATGATGATGTGTGTAATTAGATTAAATTATGTGAATTGGGACCAAATTCATAAAGTTGGAGGCTTGAGTTGAGTGTTGGGTACTGAAAATTTATTTGGTGGAGGCTTGGAGCTAATGAATTAAGGAATTTAAGACGTTTCGGGCATTAGGGAGGAATCGGCCAAAGTATGGTTTTGGTTTCTCGTAGATAATATATAATGTTACGTGAAAACTTAGGCCAGTTGACCGTAGGATAAGTTGAACTAGGTGAAATTGTTAAGGTTTAGTAATTTTGATGGAGTTGTTGAGTTTGTTATAGAAATGTGTTGATTATTGATGATTGATAATGATAAGTTGTGATGATGACACTTTGTTGAATAATGATTGTATTTGGGTTGAAAATTGTTGAGTGTATTGATGAGATTGTAGGTATTGATGATGAGAAGTGTTTGAAAAGCAGGTTAATATAAATTTGGGAGCATTGGGTTTGTTTTGGTTGTAAAATAATTGTATATGGATTGAGGTTTTGGAAATATAAAAGTTTTGGTGATTTTTGGTAAAACTTGAATTTTGACCAAATTTGGCGGGCCATAACTTGGCTTCTGAACCCTTAAATTTTGTCAAATTTGCTTCAAATGAAAACTGGGTCCATGAAGTTTATGTCGTTCGAAGAACGGATGAAAAATCATTTAAAACAAAAAAGTTATGTGCGTTTGAAGTTTGGTGCAAAAATCTGGTTTTCTGCAAAACTTAAAAGTTTTGAAGAAAAGGGGGCTGCGTACGCGAGGACGTGCACACGACGCGAGAAATCAATCCTATTTTGCAACTCGCGTATGCGGAGCAGGGGTCGCATATGCGTGATTCCCAATTTTCGCAACTTCCGCGTACGCGGATAGCATGCGTACGCGGGAACCCCTTGTTTTGGAAAAAATGATATTTTGAATGTTTAACTAATCTTTTAGATTTCCAAACATCTATAACTACCTTTTAGGGTCCGATGGCTAGCGTTACGCTTCAAAGAGAGAGTAAACCTATTGAAGAAGTTAGGTGGATACCGTGGGAGGCTTGGGAAGTGAATAACTGAATCGATAAGGTATGGACAGAGTTGTGTAAGATAACGTTGCCATTGATGAATTATGATTTTTGAATGAATTATAATGATAATGAAAATGAAGATGATAATGAGATGTGAGTATGTTTAATGGTGAATGTGTCTATGAATTCTCTCTTATTGCAATTGGTGACAGTGCACATAATCCCTCTAATGGTGACAAGGCACATAATCCCAATGGTGACAGGGCACTCTCCCTCAACGGTCAGCCGATGTGCTGAAATAATTGAGCGCAACAAAGAGACAATGTCTGGGGTTAACTATCAGGACATGTCGAGTTGGCTATGGAACCGACAGATGATATCATTAGCCATAGGACAGGCATTCATTATATGCATTTGTATGTTTTGCTTGAGTGTGCATTACTTTGGTTTGCCTAATTAATTAGCATGCTTATCTACTATTTGTATTACTTGCTGTAATTGCATTCTATCTGTGCTTTCTTTGCTTGTTTTATATATCTTTGCAACTAGAGATCCCTCATGTTGGCGGAGGTGACACTGAGGGTAGTTCCACTGGTGTTTCGGAGGATTGGAGGAAACAAAAAGTGAAAGATTGAGTTACAATTAGATTTAAAACTTGAGAACCTTAGATAATTTACTCAATTTCTAGTTTAGTATTTTCCCTTAAGTTTAATTCTGAGTATCGGAGTTATAGGAATGCCTCTGACTTTCCCGAGACCTTATATATTACCTATGTTGGCACCATTACCATACTGAGAACTCTCGATTCTCATTCCATCATATATTATTGTTTTCCAATTGCAAGTCAGGAGGAACCTTGCTGAGCGTCTAGAGTTTCCTATGCAAGTGAAGTTTGGTCTTTGGGATGTTGTATCTTTGTATTTATGTTAGGTATATATGTATGTAGATTATCCTCTATATGTATTTTGGTATTTTGTCCCTCCTATATATATATATATGTAAATATTCTCGGCCGGCCTTGGCTTCGCAGGCTGAGGTCAGAGCTTCATATTTGTATTTTGGAACTCTGATCAGTGTATATATACATGTACCTACGTCTTTTGTCTTCTTCCATTTCTGGTTATTCTTTTACGTGAGTGATGCACTTTTCTTTTTGCGATTTTTGCTTAAACTTCTCTTTAAGGCTCCTAGTTACGTATTTATTCTTAACTATATCTATTATATATATTTTAGTTTACAAGTCGTAATACCTCAACACGTCTGTTTTACGACTTAAGCGTAAAATTTTGAGTGCTAAGGTGTTATAGTGATCCTCTCTCTCCCTATCTATTTCTATTCTCTACAGGGGTCTTTCCCGTATGCAGGAGAACGGAGGCTGAAAATTTTTTGTTTGAGATTGAATCCTAAATGTTCCAAAGTTAGTCATTTATTTTTTGCAGATGTTTCTATTTTGTTTAGCAAAGCTACTACTGGAGATTGCAAAAAGTTATTGAAGATTCTAAACGTTTATGAAGAGGTCAGTGGACAGATGACAAATATCTTCAAGTCTTTCGTATTTTTTAGCAAGAACACACTTCCTGATGTATGAGATCAGCTTGATGCCCTATTGTTTGTAACACATGTTGGATACCAGAATAAGTATATGGGCCTTTCAGTAGTGGTTAATAGATGAAAAAGGGAGACATTTAATTATATTAAGGATAAAGTATTGCAGAAATTGCAACACTGGAAGAGAGCCCTTCTTTCTCCTAGCAAAAGAGATGTATTAATTAAAGCTATTGCTACAGCTATTCCGATTAATACCCTGAGTTATTTCAAATTATCAGAGACAATGTTAGAAGAGATTCATAAAGCTACTATGCTGTTTTAGTAGGAACAGAAGAACTCAAAGTGGAAGATGCAATGGGTTAGTTCGAAGGTTACTTGTAGACTCAAGGATGAAGGAGGTCTAAATTTCAAAGACCTTAGATCTTTTAATCTAGCTATATTGGAGAGACAAGCGTGGAAATTAATTACAAGGCCACACTCTCTTATTCATAAAGTCTATAAGAGTAAGTATTTCAAATTCTCAACCTTCTTGCACGCAGAAATAGAAAATAACCCTTCTTGGGATGGCAAAGTATTTTAGAAGGCAGAAAGGTATTGAAAAATGACATGGGACATAAGAAGAGACAATTCGGTAAAGATTACTGAAGATAACTAGATAAAAAATTTCCACCTATAGAAGTTTATTTTAACTACAATGGACAAAACAATCCAATTTGGGTATCTAAACTCATGCAACAAAACATAACTTGGAATCAAGAACTAATCAATTATACGTTTCAATCAACAGTGGCAAACACTATTCTGGAGACTGCCATTTCTCAACAAGAAGATGTTGTTACCTGGACCAGAGAGAAGAATGAAAGTTATTCTGTTGCCTTAGGCTACTTGTTGGCATTCCAGTTCTACCACATTCCAATCAAATTTCTTCCAAAGAAATGTAGATTCAAGGAGGTTTAGAGATCCATCCAGAGACAACAATGTCAACCAAAAATTAAATCCTTTCTTTAGAAAGTGATGCATAAAGGATTGACAGTTATAGCTAAGTTACATACCAGAATCAATACTGTGAGCCCCAATTACTCTCGTTGTGTTGGTGCTATTAAAACTACAGTACATTATATGACATTCTGTTCAAATTCAGAAATAGTTTGGAGATTGGACGAACTCACATGTCCAAACCAGTATATGGAACCATGGAGATGGTGGTTATGGCTTCAAGAACAACCTGAAATAAGGAGGAGAAAAGATTTAACCAGACATTGTTCTTTCATTGTTTTGGAATACCCATCTTACTTTTGTCTTTTATATTGTATGTCCAATTAGACTAATCATTTTATTACATTAATAAAATTCTATGATGTATGGACACTAACACGGACATGGGATAGTACACGATACGGGACATGCAGACATACGAATTTTAAAATCTTATAAGATACAGGGACACGACATATATATAACATATAAAATATTTTTTAGATAAATTATAATGATATTTTAAGTTTTTATTAATATTAAAATATAAAATAATTTTTTTACTGTTTTTAATGTCTTTCTTTAATTATATCAAGTATTTAAAATATTTTTTATTTTAATAAATAATATATATTATTTTTAAATTCATTTCAATAATACATGTTAAGAATAAGACTGGACACGCTGACACGTGATGGTATTTAAGTATGTCTAAGTGTGTTTCAAAGAAGTTTTTATTTTTTATTAGAACACGGACACGGCAGACACGTGTCCAATACACAGATACAATAACTCAACAAAGTGTCCATACTTCACAAGGTGTCTTTTTTTTTTCTCCAAAAGATATATTTTTCTATGAGGAAAAAAAAGATTTTTTATTTTAATAAATAAATTAATTATAATAATTAGTGAAATAAATAATTTAAAAAATATTTACTAAAATAAATACTTCTCTCTTAATAATATCAATAATCCAAACTTTTAGCATGCCATTAGTACTTAAAAAGGTTTGTAGAAGAGATTAAAATGGATATGTTTGATCAATTAGTATTAAAAAAGAGTACATAAAAAATTTTAGATTAAATTATGATCCAATTGGATTAATTTAAATTTGAAAAATAAAAAATTTGTACGTGTTCAAGTTCCATGATGAGAATAAATACGGTAATTGTGCCCACTCCTAAAAATTGAAAGATGAGAAGCCTAAAATTGATGCACGATAAATAAAATAGAAAAAGAATGGGAGAGTGGGAGATAACCTTTGCCAGAGGTTGATGGAGATAAATAAAATAGAGGAAGAGTAGGAGATAATGGTTGTCAATTGTTAGGAGAGATTGACGGGGATAAATAAATAACCGGTTATCAATTATTAGGAGAGGTTGATGGGGATTAATAAAACAAAGAAAGAGTGGGAGATAATCATTTCAATTCTCTTCTCATTTTTTTCTATTTTATTTATCGTGCATCAACTTCACATCTTTCTATTTGTAGGAGTAGACACAATTACCGTATTTATTCTCATCATGAAATTTGAATACGTACGAATTTTTTATTTTTCAAATTTAAATCAATCCAATTGAATCTATAATTTAATCTAAAATTTTTTATATACTCTTTTTAAGTACTACTTGATCAAACATATTCATTTTAATCTCTTCTACCAACATTTTTAACTACTAATTACATGCTAAAAATTTGGATTAAGATAACACATCTCGTTTATAGTATAAACGAGATATATACGTTTTGCGTTCATCTGTCTTATCTCGTTTGCAATTCAAAATTATCTCGTTTAATAAATAAAATAAGAGAGAAATATTTATTTTGATAAATGTTTTTTAAATTATTTATTTTAATAATTATTATAATTTATTTATTTATTAAAATAAAAAATCCAAAAAAAGGTCATCCCATTTTTTGAAATAACATATTGATTTGAATTTAGATTTTCTAAATTTTAGATTTTTATTTTAAAGATTAAAGTGAGATTTCTCACTTCTTTCATATATTCTCTTAGTCCCACTTAAAAAATAAATAGTAACTTTACTCTCTAGAGTTAAATCTAAAATGTAGAGGACCTATTGGTTTTTTTTGGTGACTAGAGGACCTATTGGTTTAGTCACCAAAAAAACAACATATTGGTTTAGTGGTAATTAAAAAAAAAAAAACGCAATGGATATAGATGTACGTAAGTAGTGGGGACCACGCAGAAATCGAAGCCCCACTCCTGACCCAGAAAACCAGAATCTTCTCCCCCCACCCCCTCTCTCTCTCTCTCTTCTCTCGTTGCTCATTCATCAATCATTATTCTCATTTCTCGTATCCCGATCTCTTCTCTTCTCTTCTCCGGTCCCCACCACAATCCACGACTGCCGCCGCCGTCGCGCCTCAGTTCCCTTTACCCTGCTGGAAGTGGTTGGTCAGTCGACCCATGACTCTTTGGTACGCTCCCATAAATACCTGATTCGATTCCTTTATTCAGGTTTAATTAATGATTGATTGATTGATTTAGAGCTTGTAAATTTTGATTGATTGTGATGGATTCTGTTCTTTTCCCGAATCAACCATAAGGAATCATTTCAACAGAGGAAGCGGAAAAATCTGCGTGTTTGTACGTAGTGGTGCTAGCGAGTTGTGCGTTTTTGGGTGGTTATTAGTTCAAGTTAAGCTCATGTGAATCTGGGGATAATAATAATAAAAAAATTTGTTATTCAGAGAAGAATAAAGAAAATGACAAAAGATTCTGACTTCAGGTCTCATAAGGTAACTAGGACTAGAAATATTATTTCAAGGTATACTTCAATTTGGTAAGAATCTTTAGGGTTTATTACAGAGGATGACTTTTAGTTGAAATTGATTCAATAACAAGAGTTTGTATGTATTTGATTGTTTATTTATTTTGGAGTATGAAAATGACCAACTGTGGGTTTTCAGAAAAAGTGTTATTTATGCATGCTTTGAAATAAGAAAGGAAATGCTGAACATATGCTTATGATTGATTTTATGATATTAGATCCTGGTGCAAGTCAACACAATAGCTCGGTAGTTCCGAAGAGCCTCTTCTGCAAATCAAGCACTGTGAGTGAATAATATGTTCATGATTGTGTTGAGAATAGAGTATCTTTGTACGTACCTTTTGCCGTTTTATTTTTAAGAACATGTATATACGTAGGTATTTAAAGAATGTTAATGAGTTTTTGTTACATGTTCAGGGATTTATGGAGTAGAAATTAAGCTTTATCTAAATGGTGTTTTCTAACTTGGCACGAGATAAGCTAATTCATTGTTTTATGTTTTGAAACCTTTTGTAGTGTTGGTTTATGCCTTAAAAGTCACTATCAAATCTTGATCGAACTTGATTTAGGGCTTTAGAAGTTCCTCGTAGCATGTTACTATGGGTTTGGAAAGAGCTATGTTACCATATATGTTATTTTGGATATATATGCTATAATTTCAGTGTATGATCTCATCTAAGGGAGAGATTTAACAAATGGATTTTGTAGGGAGTAATCCTGAGGAAAGAGGATTATTTTGAGTCAAGAACTGTTGGGATAAAATACTTATCAATAAGTGTAATGTTAATCGATATATTCTGCAAGAAACTATTTGGGTAATTTGAGCTATCAGGATATCTATAAGTGATTAGGTAGGGCTGCTACGAAGCAAATGCTCTCTAAGTGCCATCAAGTCTTCGGGTGAATGTTGACAACAGCTTGAGCCGGTAACACCCCTCCTTTCCACTCCTCGCTCCACCTGCTACAAAGGGTAACTGACCCGATAAATCTTAGATCAAAATATAATATTCCCCCAGTCCCTTGCCCCACTCAAAGCACCTCCCCAAACTTCCAACCCCATAGGAACCTCATCATCCTAACCCATTGTTCTGTTTATGACTTTATGTCTGATTTGGTCATAGTGTTGATGTTTTCAGCTCTCTTTTTTTCCCAAAAAAAATAATTGTTTGCCATATCTCATTTATTCTATTTTCGAGTAAGAAAATTAAATCCATGTATTGGTTTAGAACCTGATCTTTGTGAGTGGGATTGAATTTGTTGTTTTATTTGGTTTTGTGCTTAGTGTTATCATAGGATCCTGTATAGAGTGTTATTTCACTTGGATTCTTCTGTTGATGTTTATAAGCAGTTGTGCTTGTTACTTGATTTCAGTTGCATTGATGAGATTGTAATGGAAACTGTTATTGTTAGATTGAGTTATCTTGATTATTCAGTGTAAGTAGAGAAATAGTAGCTAATAACTGTAAGTATGGTATGCAATTTATGATTAGTTGTGATTCAAATTTTAAATTGATGATGATTGCTCGTTCACCAAGGTTCGTCCACATTTTAGATTACCCATTTAACCTGGTTTAGTTTTATTTTATCTTGAATCATCTTTCTTCTCACTTTGTCTCTGCCCTATTAAGAACAAAGTTGCCCAACTTAATCTGTCGCATCTCCTTCATATCTGAGTATGTCACTTGTAACAAGATCACCAAAAACTTATGCATTGAACACCACCACACAAGTTGCACTTTTTTTTAAATAAAATTATAGTAATCTCAAATGATGTGTACCTGTTGATTTATAAATTGAGCAATCCCACACCCACACACATATTTAAGCAAAAAGTCAAAAGCTCCCTTCTTTATAATTGATTACTCTACAAACATTTACGACATGCAGTCCGCACGTCCAGCTACATTACGTTCATGATTGTATCTTTTTTTATTATATCTTTTTTCTTTAAAAACTTGCAGTTTTTTGCTAGGTTATTGATTTTCATATATGCTTGTATTGTATGTGTGCATTGGTATATAGTCGTTTATTTGACTAAGTTTACTCTACATAGAACTGGATTTCTGACATGTTTTTCTAATGAATACAAAAGATGGCCGACAATGAGAATGTAGATGAAAAGACTTCCCGTGGCGCTGATTGGGAGGTTGTATCTCTCACAGCATCAACATATGCTGCTGCTCCTGGTCCAGATGAAGTTGAGTTGAAGGATGGCAACAAGGAAGACATACATGCACAGGATGAAGCAGAAACGTCACGCGCATTGTTCATGTCTGGCCACTTTGTCTTTCCACCCAGTCAACATGAGAACTTGCCCGTGGAGCCTGACTGTAGCGAGATTCATGACGAATCTGGAAGCAAAGATGTTGCATCTGAGAGTACTAATGAAGAAGGGACCAGATCTGTTGGAAAGGGTGAAGAAAACTTGACATTCCCAGGGTTAAATGTTTCAGAGGATTTTGAGGGTATACCATATTTTGATGAGAAAATCAGCAGGTTGTCTGTTTATGGGAAACAGTTTGAGGAAGGTACAACTCTACCCGGTTTTGATTTGACTGGAAAAGAGGAAACTTTGTATGACTCTGCAAAATACACTTCTTTCCACAGTGAAACGGCCATTGGTGGTGTACCATATGGAGAAATCATAGGTGAGGCTGAAACAGAGCAAGGGTCAAATACCTCTCCCAATTTAGCGGAATCAAAGACACCTTCTGAAGATGATAAATGCAGCTCTTCAAATCTTCCTTGTGGTGCTTGGTGGAAGCGAAGAGCTGCCTCCTTATATGCTCATGCAAAAGATACAAGCACATTTTGGTCTGTTTTCATTGCTGCTGCAGTGATGGGCCTTGTGATGCTTGGGCATCGCTGGCAGCAGGAAAGAGCTTTGCAACTCAAGTGGCTTAGTGTAAATGATGAGGTATTCTATTTCAACTCTTACTACGATAAGCTTTATTTTTGTCATATTTTAGTCTAAAATATTTTCATTCACTGTCAATTTCGAAGTATTTTAACATAGTCATCTTATACCGTATTGTTGCTAGACCAGTAATGTGTATAACTTTTCCTTTAGACGTAGAACTTTATGATTATTTGATTATTCTGACAGTGTAAAACCTTTTTTAGACTGTATCAGTTAATCTTTTGATATAAAAGCAAAATGTATCAGTTCATAGCATTGCATTCACTTGGAACATAGAAAGAAGTCTTATTTTGTCACACTTACTTAGACTAGTGTCTTTGACTGTACTTGTGCACAGCATACTTATCTACAATCAGCATGACAACATGTGCACTTAATTGTCTTTTACACATTAAGATTCTTCTGGTGGTGATACTTGGAGTAGGAATGAATAAATGATGATGTAGAATGTTGAATGGCTGAGTGTGAAAATCATGAATAAAAAATGGATGACCGCGTATAGTGATTTAAAACCAAAATGAAATTGGCATCACTTCAAAAATTAAGATTGCTATTACTACATTTTGGTGCAAAGCTTTAGCTGCTCTCTTTTTTATTTAATGCTTCAAATTGAATATTTGGGGTTTAGCAGGCAAGAAGCAGGGTACTTGTTCCCTTATATCGGCTCAAAGATGTGATTGTTGGTGGCCACCGTCGTGGTTCCTTGATTAGGGGAGGCTCCTCCGGTGAAACTTGAGAGTATTGCTCGGTGCATGTAGCTCCAACTATTGTGAAAACTAAAGATGATGACGAAAAATTGTGGGTGCGAAAAAGGCTGTGAAAGAGAAATGCTAAGGTTGTCTGAAATGCAGGTTTGACATTAGGATAGGTCAAGTTTCCAATTTATCATGGCTATTGTGCTGGCTTGGGACTAGGATTGGTTGACCTTCCATTCTGTGAATGTTGTGAAAATATTTCATATTGTGAATTTTCTTGATCTCTGCTGTGATTTGCAATGTATAGCTATGGAATGTTATTCAACATAGTAAGTTTGTTTCATTCTGTTTATCGACATTACATTTTATGCACTAAGGATGAGATGAAAATGAAAATGAAATTGTAACAGAATTCCATGTCAGCCGATACTGTTCTGATGATCTTTTTTCTTTTTACAACCAGAGTATCTGTTGTTATTGTTAAGCATAGTGATTAATCGCATGGTAATTTGTAGACACTTTAATAGCTAACCTCAAATTTTAAAACTTCTTATGCCCAATGCCAGTATCATATTATGTTGGAAATACTTTCTTGCAGAATTTTCATATCCTGCATGCATCTGTATTTGTACCATGTTTTCAATTTTTTTTTTTTTTCCTTTTCCTTGGTCAGATGTACCCATGTAATAAAGGACAAGAAACATTAATCAAAACAAGCTATTAAATTACAAATCTACAATCCACCATTAATTAAAGACAATCATAATTCACCTGAGTAGAACAATTACTTTCGTCTTTTTAGTTGTGGTTTTGTGGGAGAATATTTCCGTGGAAGCAACCCTAGAAGTGTAGAACTCAGAAAACCAGCAAGAACATTGCAATGAGTATGTGTGCACTTTGGAGCTTAATGTAGTCCACCAATTTTTCAGATATTGGGCTTCATTGGAGCAGGCTTAATGACAGCGCAATTAGGCAGTCAATGTTGATTTCTTTGTTGTACCCTAACCCAATACCAAGAAAAAGAGGGAAAAAAAAAGCTAGACAATTAGAAACAGACAAGCAAAAAAAAAGCTATAGAATAAAGAAAGCCACCAACTAATTAATACACTATGCATGGAATGTTACCAAGATTAAAAATCTCTTATAAATTTTTAATCAAAATTGAATTGTAATAATATATTCGGCAAGTGTAACAACTTTGAGAAAAGCGTTGCTAAACTATTTCCCTTCATTTTTCTCTCTGTTTCTCAAGATTATTCCTTTCTTATTATTGGGGGGAAGGAGATATCAATTTCTTTTAGGTGTAGTAGACTTGCCCTCCCATTTAGTTGTCTCTCTAATATTGGTTTGCCCAACTTAAAACTATTATATGACTAGTTCATTAAAAAATTCAAAAATAAATTAAGAAACCTATAGTGATAAAAAGTAGCAATAATGAACAATGGAATAATTATAATTGCTATATTTTATTTTTAAAATTGTATATAAAAAAGAATTGGTATTGTATACAAGATAAGTTGGTTTGGTTAACATTTTCCTTCTTAGTGTAATGCCTACGTGACATACATGTTATTGTAGTGCTTTAGCTTTTGGCTTTGGCTTTTGCTTTTTCAAGTAAGCAAGATTTCACTTACATCATAGGTTCTCTTTACATGTATCTCCTATCAAACACTACTTTAACTTGTTCATGACTCAAATTGAAATATCCTTTTAATCCAAGTTCTAATCAACTTCTTACCTACCCTACTAATAAACACCGTTAAGTTTCTTAGAACTTATATATCTATTTCTTCTCACATGGGTGCACTATATATTGTTCATCTTTAAAGACATGTCAAGATCAATTGTGTAGTTGTGCGATGTTTCGTTGCAAATTATCAGTTTAATTAAAGGTTTATTTAATTTATTACTTAAAAAGTTTTAACACATTTAACATTCCAAAAATATTTGGGAGACAATAGAAATTAGTTCAATCAATCTGAATTTACTATATTTTGCATTTATTAATTACTGTTGAATAAATGAATAATATTAAATGTAATAAATCTATACTTTTAAATATTATATACATAAAATTAAAAATTTTAAATTAAACAAAATAATTGTCGATAAACTATAGCTCAATGGCATTTATTCCCCTCCCCCTCGTGCCCTACGCTCGAGTTCAAGCCAATTATAATGTAATTTGACTATTTATTATCTCCCTAATATTATTATAAAATTCAATATATCTAAATACAAATTTTATTTACATGTTAAGTTTCAAATGTACCTGAAGTTTTTAAGTGATAAATAATTTGCAGCCGATGTTGGGTGTAGTACTAAAACACTTGAATTTTTGTGCTATGACTTTCCTTTTTTGTATGACTTTTAACTCAGATTTTTTTAAATAAATAAAATAAATATTTTATTTACTAAAATACGTAATTTGTAACATTTTTATTAAAATACACCATTTTTTATCTCGTTTATATTGTAAATGAAATAAGATTGTGCGTATCTCGTTTACAGTGTAAACGAGATACGACATGAATCGACGTGATCGTATTATGTTTGTACACATGGTGTGTAACGGCCTTATCTCGTTTACAGTGTAAACGAAATTTGTGCACTCTAATTTCATTTACACTGTAAACGAGATAAGAGTGAGTCTATATATGTATTTCGTCCTCAGTGTCGTTTTAGTCATTATCTCATCCATTTCTTCAACTTTTCTCCCATTTCTACTCTTTTCTAATCAAATTTTTGAATTACTACGAAATTATGGCGCGCGCCGATGCACATGATGCAAACATTAACCGACTGAATGCGACATGGCACATCATTGGGACAGCCGACTTTGAGGTTGGTATTGTTTTTTGTTTTATGTTTATGTTAAAGCATACATGTGTAGCCAAACTCAAGGTATTTTTATAGAAGTAGTATGCAGTATATGTTAGGCGAATGAATATATTGTTATCAATAGTTTAACTGATAGGGTATGATTTTAAGCATACTTTGATATGAATTTGTTAGTTAAATGTTTATTTAAGTTTATTTTTCTTTAATTAATTTAGTTATTAATTATTTAACTAAATATTTTTTAGTTAACTTAATTAAATAGCAAGATGTTTGTGTTTCTAGTTATTAAATATTTAAGTAAATGATTTTTTAATTTTGTTATTACTTAAATTGAGTTATTAAATTGATGATTTACTTGTTATTAGTTATTTAAATAAATATTTTTATTTAATGTAAGTTTTGAAGGAGATGGAAAATGAATGTTATTATTAATTATTTAATTAAATATTTTTATTTAAACTAAATTATATAGACTTCTATTAATTTAGTTATTAATTATTTAAATAAATATTTTTAGTTAAATTAGTTTATACGGTAAATGTTTGTAGTTATTTGTTAAAATAACTTATTTATAAAATAAATTAATTTGTTACGTAAACGTTTATGTAATAGAATTTTTTATTGTGAAAGTTTTATAGCTTTATATCTTTACACATTTTTTATTCGTGTTTTTTGTTGTTTATTAGAGGCCTTGCCTACTTCTTCTCAGGAGAGTGAGTCACACACTCCTACCACTGGACGTTATTGTCCCCTACTTGAGGGAGGTTGGCTTCGGCGACGTGGTGCCACTTTTTCGTGTTTGATAACTCCCTGATATCGATATTTGTGGAGCACTGGCATCCTGAGACCCACACTTTTCACCTGGTGTGGGGTGAGTGCCCATCACCTTGCAACGCGTCGCGTATCACCTCAGGCTACACACGCATGGAGAGCCAGTCGGTGGGTGCTTTCGTGATTTTCATACATGGTACGAGACCGAGGCTTGGGAGTTGGTGGAGTGGTTATTCGGTGCCAGACCTCCTGCAATCCAGTAGTAGGGTCAGCAGAGGAAGGAGTCATTTTTCCTCAAACTAACATGACTTCGGGAGCGATTCCGACAGATGTCCGATGTTGATGATCTAGTCACCCTCTGACAGTACGTGAGGTGTTACATATTGTTGTTGATTGGGAGTTACTTGATGACTGATAAGTCAAATAATCAGATCCATCTCCGATGGCTCCTACTACTAGATGACTTTTTAGAGGTGTCGTTCTCTGTCTTAGGGATCTGCGGTGCTAGCATGGACGTACTATTCCTTATGCTCTACAGCACACCGCTCCACCATAGACATCGCAGGATGCACTCCTCTGCTAGTATCTTGGATATATCAAAGATTTTTTCAGTGGTGTCCACCTAAGCGACAGGTTTACATGTACCCCATGGCTGCGAGGTAACTGTTCACTACGGTTTTGCACTTTTCTTCGTTTACAAAATTCAATATGATTTGCAATTAATTTAATCATGGTTATTCTTGCGAATTTTCACAGGTTGACAGGCATGACAGAGCAGAGCAGGGACTAGCACGAGCAGAGAGTCCTGCGATGACATCAGGCATTGGATCAATTACAGTTGGATGAGGTAAGCGAGTTACTCTTTTATTTGGTCATAGTTTCATAAATTATTCATACTTTTTTAGCACCTGTCACTGATGATTATTTCACAAAGTACATTGTAGTTCCTGTGGACACCCTACGACAATCCTGCACTACAGGACATCTGTCCGCCATGGCTGCAGAAAGAGGCGAAGTGGGGGATATGGATGTCTGTTGTTCCCCTCGTCTGCTTCAACATAGTTGAATTTTACCATGTCGATCGGGTTAAGCGCCAGTTTAATGGCGAGCAGCCAGTGCCAGGGGACCCGGTCAACATTGACAAGTTCCTGGCTACCACAGGATGTGGCGAGAATATCTAGTGGCCTACCAAGCTTCGAGAGTGGTACGATCGGTGGAGGGCTCGATTTGAGGAGGGATACCGGATATCCATTCAGCCGTGCACAGACTATCGGCCGACGCGGGAGTACTGCAATTGGTATCGGTAGGCTTGCCATGTTAGACACTTGTCGGGACAGAATGTGCTTGATGATCCCAGGCTGTTGTACATACCGGAAGACGTGCAGCCTACTACCAGCCAGCAGAGGGACATCATACACCTTCCCTGGGATGTCCCTAACCGTCATCGGTGGGCCAGCAAGGTTTGGCCAGACACCCGGAGGCCTACCAGAAGAGATAGGGTGACAGAGAGCGCAGAGGAATTGCAGGACCCCGGAGGGACAGGGTTAGGCCTCGCATGAAGCGCTTGGACGTGGAGTCCAAAAAGGAAGCTGAGTATCACCGATAGGAGGAGCACGGGAATATGTCTAGCAGGTTTAATGACTTACCGCCACCACGACCACCCTCTCCACCATCACCACCACCACATTAGCCACCTGGTTCATGTTCACAGGGACCTCGGGACGATTAGGATAATGCCCTGCATGCATGGCATGATGTAGGGGCGTCCAGAAGTCGTCACGTGGCATTGGATAGAGAGTAGAGCATGGGTAGAGAGTAGAGCATGGGGCATGTCCATCGGTAGTTATCTGCTCCTATGTCTACCTCAGTCTGGGAACCATACATTTCATCGGGAACTAGCTCCTCATACGGTACACATGGCCGACCAGGTGCACAGTATGTGACACCTCCATTGGTAGACTATGGGCTCCTCATGATAGCATCCCAGCCGATGCTGGAACCACCTTTTCCTTCCCTTGGTCAGCAACAGTATCAGCCTTGTCTATATGTACAGCTGCCTTACCCGGACAGTTACTATCAGCTTGCTCCCGACCCACGCCCTAGCAGACCTCACTGACAGACACGGTCTCTACCCTGTGGCATGGGACACCACCTGCATTATCATGGCAATCAGCACCGATGACTTTTTTATGTTTAAACTTTACATTATGTTATTTGTTATTGAAGTTGTAGCTTGACACAATATTTAAGTACGTTAGCATCGTTGTTGTAACTTGTGTCTTCGATATTAGTTTATATAATTTATGTCATTGTTATATGTAAATGAGTTTCCGTGCTGCATTTAAAATTTTATAAATCAACAACGAAGGAAAGTGCATCAAATTTCAATTTACTCAAACTGAAAAAACAACTGAAACAAGTTATCACAATATTCAAGTACAAAATTAACAAAGTCAACTAAGTTATCACACTATGAGCCAGTTGACAACCCCAAACAACTACACCACCAAATTAAACTAAGCCTCGTATGTAGGTTGGTTTGGACAGCATCTTTGGTATGCCCGATTTGCCTACATAGACCACACCTCTTCTCTTGGCGCTCACCCTCGTCCATCTCATTACGAAACCTGGTTAAAACAGGTTTTCCAGTGGCCTTCCTACGCATGGCTAGATTAGGACGCAACCGTGTCTCGAACCACTCCAGCCAAAGCTTCTCGTTTGGTATCAGTGGGAACTCCGTCTCATACACCTTGAACACAGCAGACTGCAAGTACACTGAATGCACGTACAGACTCCATTTGACACTAGCAGCGACACAAGCGGCAACCACATGATGACATGGAAAATAGAGTGACTGAAAAAGACCACAATCATACGTACTCACCGTCAACCATACACGGAATGAGCCTTGCGACCAACCCTCAAAAGGCTCTAACTCCTCAACCACAAACGCTGAAGCCCGTCTGTCATAGTGAGTAACACACATCTTTGATATTCCTTCCCATTTTTGTTTAATAGCAGATATCAGCTATTGGAAAAAGTGATTCCCTGCTGCCAGATGTGCCTTTGCCTCCCTGCTCTTCCTGACGAACAACTGTACAGCCTCTCGTAAGTGCATTGCACGATGGCCGAAATGGGCAAATAACGAGTACCCTTAAGTATTGCATTTATGCACTCGGACAGGTTCGTTGTCATGTGCCCTAACCGGTTACCATTGTCGCAGTGTTATAGCCAGATCTCTTTGTTGAACCTACCAGCCCAGTCCGCCATCTCTCGCGACAAACCCCTCAAGGCATTCATGCACCAGTCGTACCCAGCTTTGCTTAGAAAATAGAGTTTTCTCATACACCACGTCCAGGTCCAGCGTTTGATAGTGACTGTGTACAGCTGATAAGGCCGGAATTGGTTGCGGGACAGGAAGAAAATACCGAACTGATGCCTCAACCAGCGTCTTAGGTACGAACTCCTCATCTTCATCATCTTCAGAAGAATCACTCTCGTTGCTTTCCGCAACATACTCCTCGTCGGATTTCTCATCATCCATGTCCATGTCTTCCACTGGACTCGCAACGTGCATCGGTCGTGGTGTGAGAGGTGGGTCGTCCTGCACGGAATCCAAGTGGCCAGATCTACCACCACCAACATCTCCGACCTCCGCCGAAAGCTTCATAACTTGTTCCGCCATGATTTTTTTCTGGATGTCAAACATGAGCCGCACATGCTCATCACTATGGAGTCAAAACAGACGAAACCGGAAAACTCCATTTTTCATCGGTGCTAGCAACCTATACCCCACCCTTCTTATCTCTTTTCTCCCGCTACCACCAACGCTGCTCAATATCAGACTCTTTAGCTCGGACAAAGAACTAACTCTCTGGGTGTGCAACAAAATGGGATTATCACACTCAAATATGAACCCGGTGTCACTGTTTCTCATATGGCAATTGGGATACATACTTACAACCACATATTCACCACTACTAGATATTTTGGCTTTTTTTTCAGAAGAAAACCATAAGAGAATACGAAGTGAGATGTTTATGAAGAATACAAAGGGTTGTATATCGTTTTATAACTGTTAAAAATTTGTCATGATGTATCTCATTTACACTGTAAACGTCGTAATTATTTATTTATCTTGTTTACACTATAAACAAAATTAACACGCCTAACTAGATACGTACAATTTTATTTCGTTTACACTGTAAACGAGATAAAAAATAAGGTGTATTTTAGTAAAAATACTATAAATTATATATTTTAGTAAATAAAATATTTATTTTATTTATTTAAAGAAAATCTTTTAACTCAATGCTTACATTTTCTTTTTCGAGAAAAAAAAATAGGTTCCAGATTTTTTGAATCAAAGACAAATAAAAAGTACTCATCATTGTACAATTAATTCAAGGAAATTCATATTAAATGGCAAAGACAAACCCCTCTCCTTAATTACTTTCAACTGCAAACTCATCATCCCCACCAACGAATGTGGTTAGTATAGAAGGGTTTAATTAATATTTGTTTTTTGACATATATTAAAGTTATCGATCAAAAAATTATACAAAAACTTATAAAATTTAATTTTTAACACATATATTACATATTTAATAAAAAATTTATAAAATTCTATCAATAATAACTTTAATAAAACTCCCTCTAGAATAAGCATATTTCAACTTTCTTGAATACAATGTGTGAAAATTAAATGTGAATTGACCTGTCCTATTGCGGGGGAAAGAAACACATTAATGCACATGAAATTATGAATCCTGACAATAAAAATTTACTACATGCTAGATGCTACTAAATTAACTTTAAAAGAAAACTACTCCAAATTGATCTTGTATTGGGAAAAGTATTTTTCAGAGGAAAAGGATCTGACCAAGTAGTTATAATCATGGTTCTGAAAATCGGACCGGATTGACCGGTTCGATCGGATTAATCGAAAATCGGTCTTTTAGTCGGTCCAGTCATTCTAAAAAATCGACCTGCAAAAAGCTGGTAAAAAATCGGTCGAACTGGTGGAAAACTAGTGAACCGGATGAACCGATGGATAACTCACTGTTTAACATAAAAACGTCAGCGTTTTATGGGGAAAAAAAAACACGGAAAGCCCAAAATGACACAACACCCTCCTCACCCCTTTCCTTATAAACGAATTCTTTTGGTGACTGAATTGAAACAAACCCTAGCAGCCACCTTCTCTAGTCACAACTCACCTCACCTCACTACCAGAATCGACGCCGAATCGGAGCTTCTATCAGCGGATCGAAGCAGCTTCCACCGTCGCGGATCGAAGCAGCTGCCAGCGGCGTCGTCGTCTTGAACTCTGAACTCTGAAGCTTCTGGCATCGCGAACGTCTACTCAGCCCTGTTCTTCTCGCCGTCGCAAACGTGCTTGTTCTCCTTGCCGTCATTCTAGTGCCTCCAGAAGCTTCCTTCCTCCAACAACAAGTTCACCTACAACTGCAACAACCACACTTTCAACTTCCTCGTCCATAATGGCTTCATTCGGTTCCTCTTTTTTTCTCTCTAGATCTGTTTTCTCTTATTCAATTTTGTGTATATTTGTATGCATTTTTGCTCAGATGGTTGTTAGGTGAAATTCTCATTGTGTTTGAGTGATTTGAAATACTGCATTGTCGTTTCCTCTTCTGAGTTCACTGTCACCGTCGTTCCTCCCTCGCCGTGTCTCTAGTAAGCCGCTGCTTCTTTAGTTTCGATTTGTAAGATTCTGGCTTCTGAGTTGATTTTTTGTACTAGATTCTGAATTGGAATTGTGTTCTGAGTTGGGTTGTTGCTTAATGTGATTCTGAATTTAATTTGGATTGTTTCACTTAGTTTTTGTTTCTGGATTTGGAGGTTGAGTTGTCTGTATTCTGAGTTTTTGTTGTTGAAAAGCATTGAATTTGTTGAACCTAGTTAGGGTTTGGTTAGTTATAAGAGGCTTGTTGCACAATAAGAGATTTCATCAATGTGTTATTCAATTGAATTGTATATTGGTAGCCCAAAAAGGGATAATTGAATTGTATGAGAGAATTGACATTGAATAATTAGCCTTGGCTTGACAATGTAGCCTGCAAGATCTTTAATTTTTTGCAGTTTGAGTGCCTCGATAAGTTGTTTTAAAGTCATCAATAAATTTAACTCTGAATATTACCAATGAACTTTTCATCTTCAATTTTTATTATATCTTAAATTTTATTAAAATTTTTTTACTTAAAAATTAATGAATTTAAATATGTAAAATTATATATTAAATTTTTAATAATTTTATTTAATATTTAATTAAATCAGTTGAACTCCGGTTGGAGTCCGGTCGAATCACTGAACCAATAAACCAGTCACTTTACCATTTCATTGACCGATCCGGTTCTCGCAACCTTAGTTATAATCATGGTTTCACTAATAAGCAAGCTTCTAAATTTACAATGAGTCAATGAATCGTTTTAATTATTGATTTATTAATTATTAATTTAATTTATTTAACTATAATTTAATCGAAATAATTATTTTATAATAAATAAAATAAAACGTATCATTGAAATTGAGAATTAAAAGTCAAACTATTTTCTAAAAAATACATTATTATTTCTAAATGTTTTCGATTAATACTATCATTCAAAACTTAAAAAAGTTATAAAAATAATAATAATTAGACAAAAATTAAAACAACCATCATTTACCAACAACAAAAATTAGTTAACATCAAATCAGTACCGATTTATCATCAAGTAATAAATTAGTAACAGAATAATCAGCCAAGAACAAAGGTAAACAAGCCAGTAACAATATTACAGGCGAACAACAATCCAATCATCCTAACAATCAACATAGATACAGTGATACAACAATATTAACAACAGCAAGACTCGAATCAAGAATATCAGAATCAAATTAATCAATTAATAGAACCAGAGTATATCAGAATCAATATTCAAGATCATTCACAATCCTAAACTACAGTAATGACTAATGATAACAATAATTGAAGAAGAAAAATGAAAATTCATATATTAATTAACTGATTAAAACAATAATTAGCTAATTACAATTAGAAAAATCTTCTAGAGAGAGCAGAATAGCAAACAGAGCACAGAGGAGGATAAAGAGCACGACGGACGGGCTGACGTGGCTGAAGGGTTGGAGCACAGTAGAACAGAGCCGGTGCGGCGGGACAGTGGTTCTGCGATGGAGGAACGACGCAAGACCAGTTGCAGTGGCGACGGTAACTTCGAAGTTCGAACAGTGGCGGAGACGACGGCACGACAGGACATTGGCTGCGCAATGGAGGCACGAGGCGAGATCAGCTGCAGTGGCAACAGTGGCTTCGAAGTTCGAATAGTAGCGGAGACGACCATAGTGGGGAAAGCAGCTTCCAGCCATTGCGACAGCAGCGATGACTGGGCGGTGGCTAGACGGAGGAGTGAGGGAGGAGCTCGAGATGAGAGGCAGAGATGAGAGGAAGGAGAAGGAGTGAATGAGTGTGAGTGAGTGAGTGAGAGAGACGAAGACGAGTGGCTAGGGTTCTTTGAACAAACGACATCGTTTGGGATGAAAATTTGAAAACTGGTCAGATCTCGATTCGTTTCAACTAGATAGTTCTCAATCGGTTCGACGTTCCAAATACAGTTTTCGAATTCAGTGGTTATAACTTCTGACCGATCCGTCTTTTTCATCAATTTTTGGTTCAACCAGTTTTCAGAAACTTTCTAATAAAGTATTCTAAAGATATTTTTATTAAAAATATTATAAGTTGAAAATTTTGATTAAAATATATAAATTGAATGATAAGTTTTTAAATATATATTAAAATAAAAATATATTTTAACTAATATTTTTAAGAGATATTTTAATTAAATCTTATATTTTTTATTTACGATATTTTCCATCTCAATAAATTAAAGATTAACTTTTCGCGAATCAAAATTTTATTTAAGAGTTTGTTGCAGACTAATAAATTGTTATATGCATAAAGTGATATTTGAGCTCCAATATTTCTTTTAACAAATGAATGACCTAACCACTCAACCAAGCTAATAAATATTGTATTTATTTCCATTGACCAAATGCCCACAATACCATTTTCCAAAATCCCCACTTTCACTTTCATTGCTTTTATACATCTGCTATTCAATTTTGGTAGTTTTATCATTTCATGGGAATTGAATTCTGATAGTGAAATCACATATGCTGTTGAACAGGGAAATGCCAAAAGATTAAAATGGAAGATCTTGGAGCTGAATTAATTTTTTAAAAAGAAACAATAATAATAAATATTCCTTTTCCTATGAGGTTTAAGATAGAAAAAGAATCAAGTACTCTTTTCTGAAGCTTTATTTAAAAAGAAGGGGTCCACAAAAAAGACCCCACGGATGAGTGCATGCAATTTCTGAGAAGTTCACTGCTTCCAACCTAACGGTCAAAAATTTTTGTTGGCCATTGATAGATATAAAGGGCTAATTTTTTTTTATATTGGAAGAGTGTGTGAGTTTTGCTTGGTTATGGTGTATACAGGTGTTAGACACAAGTGTGGGAGAGGGAGAAATCGAACCGTCCGAATTCTTTGTAAAAAAATTCGTTAATCACAAATCGGACCGTCCGATTAGTTTTTGTTTTTTTTTTTATTTATTTAACATGAAATCGGACCCTCCGTTTACAGTTTTTTTTTTTTTTTAAAAAAATTGAAAACGGACCCTCAGTTTTCCATTTGTGTTTTTTTTTTATTTTTCCTTTAAAACAAAACGGACCCTCCGTTTTTAGTTTTTTTTTTTTTTTTTTTTAAAAAATCAAAACGGACCGTCCGAATTTTATAAAAAAATTATTTTTTTGTAGATCTCCTCTAATCGGACCGTCCGAATTCCTTATTCCAAATCGCTCGGTCTGATTTCAGCCTCCTGACACCACATACATGAAAAGCACCCCTATTCTCCATAATGCTGTTACACCCCAACCCTTCCCCCATATTAGAAATAAAAAGCGGATATAAAGCTACCCTCTTTTCAAGTATCTTGAGCACAAGTAAGGTATGTTTCCAATACAAGAAATAATGATAGCTCAACTCACACACCCATTTCAGCATTAAAACCATGCCCCTAAATTTGTCCCAGCACGGTTAAAAATGATTAAAAAGTATAAAATTAAGAGTTAATAGTTAAATTCGTCTTTAAAAAATTATTCATTCTTTATATTAGTTCTTAACTAATTTTTATAATCATATTAATCCTTAAAAGATAAAAAGTAAGTCAATTTGATCCTTTCATTAGTTAGATGATGACATATTACGTGTTAAGTGTCACGTGGCATGATGATATAGTAGGTTAATGCCACGTGTCACAAGATGATTGATCGACATGTCAAGTCAGTAACACCTAACACACCACGTATCATCACTTGACATGTAAAAAAGTTATTTATAATTAAAATAGTCCCTGAAAGTCCAGACGTAAGTCATTTTCATCCTTAAAGTTTTAAAAATTAATTGAATTAGTCCTTATATAATTTTTTTTTAATTTTTGTTCATAATATTAAATTTAAAATATTTTTTGATAGTACTAATTTTAATATTATTTCTTAAACCTTAATAAACAAAATTCTCTTTACATAAAATAATAAAAATAATTAAATTATTATAAAAGTTATTTTATCATTTAAATTTTAAAATTTTACATTTTCAAATTGTAATTTCGTTTATAGTAAAAAAATTTTATTTAAACGAATTTATCAAATTATTGTTGATTATATATTTAAAAAATTTAATATTTTAAATCTCACTAAATAATATAGTAGTTATTTTAAAATTTAAAATTATAATTTTTATTATTATTTAATTTATATGGTAAAACTCAACAATTAAAAATCAATTTGTGGAATTACTTATTAAATCTTAATATTTTAATATATTTTTTTAAATAAATAATATATTTATTTAGTGAGATCTAAAAAATTAAAATATTTAAAATAACTACTATATTTATTTATCAAAATTCAAAATATTAAAACTAGTTAAACATAGTAGTTATTTTACTAAATATTTTGGATTTCACTAAATAAATATAAAAGTTATTTTAAATATTTTAATATTTTAGATTTCACTAAATAAATATAGTAGTTATTTTAAAAAAAACTATATTAAAATATTGAGATTCAACAAGTGATCTCACAAATTAATTTTTTAATTATTGAGTTCTATCATATAAATTAAATAATAATAAAATTATAATTTTAAAAAATTTAAAAGATTTAAATTTTAAAATAATTACTATATTATTTAGTGAGATTTAAATTAAATTTTTAAATATATAATCAATAATAATTTGATAAACTCGTTTAAATAAAAAAATTTCACTATAAAAAAATTACAATTTGAAAAATAAAATTTTAAAATACAAATAACAAAATAACTTTATAATAATTTAATTATTTTTATTATTTTATGTAAAAAAAATTTGTTTATTAAAATAAAAAATTAATATTAAAATTAGTAGTATAAAAAAATATTTTAAATTTAATATTATAAAAAAAATAAAAGAAATTTATATAAAGACTAATTTGATTAATTTTTAAAATTTTAGAGATGAAAATAACTTACGTCTGGACTTTTAGGGACTATTTTAATTATAAATAACTATTTTACATGTCAAGTGACACGTGGCGTGCTAAGTGTCACTGACCAGACATGTCATCATGCCACTTGGTACTTTACGTGACACATCATTGTCTAGCTAACGAAAGAACTAGTTTGACTTAAATTTTATCTTTCAAGGACTAATATGACTAAAAAAAAAAGTATTTGAGGACTAATTTGAAGAATAAATGATCTTTCAGAAACGAATTTGACTATTAACTCATAAAACTAAATATACCCCAAGTTTTTATTACTTAAGACATTCATTGAGAAATAGAAAATTATTTGTAATTTTTGTTAACATATTTGATGTTTTGATAAATAATTTTGGTGGGTAATTTTCTTATCTTCAAATATCTCTATATAATTGTCCCAAGAGAATAAAAATGTCATAGCCCTAGTAGGATAACGATCAATTTAAATCTACTTTACTAAAATTTTATATATATTATGAAATGAAAAAAGATGACTTATTTATTCTCTCAAACTTTACTTATAATTTTTTTGAACCAATTCTCTAGGAATACTAATTAGTAAAATAATAATAAAAACAATAACATTAAAAAAAAAAAAAAAAAGTGTTCTTTCAGTTCCACTTTGTCATGCAGAAGATCCTCCTCAATTAATTATGAACCCTTTGTTTTTTCTTTCTCTCCCACACACACTGACTGACAGAGAGAAAGTGAGAGATTGAGGCTTGACATGTTCAAAGATTGGTTTTATATGCTTGTATTGTGGAATAGGTGATGAATGAGATTCCCAAAGAAAATAAATAAAACAAGCAAAGAGAGAAAGTAGTGGTATGAGAGAGATTCTCATCATAATGTATATGATGACTGATTTGTGTTATAAGGAGGGTGGTGGAGTGGATATCACATGTAGAATAACAAAAACTTTAGGTTCAATGGAGAAAAAGAAAGAGCAAAAAATATATATATTATAATAATAAAGATACTACTTCCACAAGTCAAGATGCAAAAGATTTGCCCTTAAAAGAGGGGCAAGCACAAACACACATGATCCACCCCCCTAATATCCATTCTCCACTAAATTAAAGTAATTAATCACAAAAATGTAGTTGTTCTATATGACCTATATATATATATATATATATATATATATATATATATATATATATATATATATATATATATATATATATATATATATATATAACTTTTCTCCTTCAAACTTTTGCTAACTTTTCTCCACTTCTTTATGATATTCATTTCTTTGGTGGTTAAATTAAAGTAGGGTCAATATGGTTGGAGGTATATATGAATATTGTGAGCAATAATGGAGCAAAGAATGAAAGAGAAGTGTGAGGAGAAAAGAGTTGAGGTGGTGATGGAATCAAAATCAATTTCTTATTATAGCATCTACTTGTCATCTACTCATCTTGGCAAAGACTCTTTCCAATGTCTATACTCTTCTATTCTTAGCTCACCTTTTCAAGTAAATTCACATGGTTAACTTCTTCCCATATTTAAATTTTGTTTAAGCCTCAAATTCTTTGTCTAATTAATTAGGTTGATAGATTTTTTGAATGTCCTCACATGTCCCATACTTGGAGCATAGAAAACAAAAAGGAAAAAGAAAAGGGGGTTTGGTCGAACCACATGTAGTATCTTTGTTTTTTATACTTACTGAAATAGTTGATATAATTGAAAATATATATTAAGAAAATGTAGTATTAAAAATGGAGAGTAAACTCCAACAGAGTTAGTAATTAATTAGTCATTGCCCTTTGGTCGAGGATATTCGAAAGTTAAAATCCATAAATACGTTTTAATTTTCTAAAGAAAAAAACAAAGAAACAAACTGCACATCCAAGGAGATTTTTTATATATAAATTATTTAAATGTAACAAAAATATGTCCTCAGTAGTATATTTACGTATTTGTATAAATTTTACACATCTTAAATATAAAACAGTCAAAACTATAAAAAGCACAACTTGAATACTCTAAGATACATGCAACTTAAAAATTTATGCATAAGTGGAGTGCATTATACCCGAAATATAACCATCATACAATTTTTGACACTATATCCAGAATACATGTAGTTTATAAACATTTTTTTAAATAATATTTATCTATCTTTTATTCTTAGATTTTTCTTAATTTTTAAAAATTTAATAGCATCACTTCATAAAATAAAAATATATTATAAGTGAAATATATATTAATTATAAAAAGGGTTAAGTACGATTTTGGTCCATAATGTAGAGGCCGAAAATTTATTTCGTCTCTGACCTTTTTTTCGCTACAAAATGGTCCCAAAGATTTCAATTTATTTTAAAAATCGTTCTTTTTACCAAATTTTTAATTTTTATTCCGAAAATACCCCTAATTAAAAAAACACAAAACGTTGAATAAGGAAAGGGGAAAAGGAATCATCCACGCGGGGGGGAGTTAGTTCAGAAGAGGGGGAAGGGAAAGGGAAGGGGAAGGGGAAGGGAAAGGGTCACCGCCGCTGATCTTCGCCGTCGCCGCTGCTCCTCTCCCCTTCGCGCTTACCCCATAACAACCGCGACCCTCTCCCCTCCTTCTCTTCTTCCATGTCTCAGATCTCCTCGAATCAAAGCTCACTGTCAGCGAGCCTCTCCTGCTTTACCACCGCGCAGCAATATGGAGCCATTCTTCCCCACTGTCCGTTCACGCCATCTCGCCCCTGCCTCCCTCAATCCCTGTCGCAGAAGGAACTAGAGCCACCACTGCCCGTTTCCCTCCCTCTAGCCCCTTTCCGTCATGTCCAGACCGTCGGCGCTCCACCACTGCCTCCCTGTCCCCTCTTTTCTATTTTCTATTTTCATAATCCAGGTTACCATTTTGCTTTTAATTTCTGTATTTGATTAGTGTTAGTTTCTTGATTTGATTCTGGATTAGTTTAGCTGGATTTTAATTTTTTGTTAGTTGATTTTAGGTGGGTATGATAGAATTAGCTTAAGTTATTGAATTGCTGAAAGTTGCTGCTGAATTGTTGTTGTTGTTGTTGAATTAGCTTAGGTTTGATAGAATTAGCTTAAGTTATTGAATTTCTGTTAATGGTTAACTGTATACATGATCCATTGTTGTTGTTGTTCTTCTTCGTCTGGTTGTTGTTGTTTCATTTTTGCTGCTTCTGCTGTTGTTCTGCTTCAGGTTCTGCTTTTGTTTCTGGGTGATTTTGGGGAAGAAGGGGAAGGGTATTTTCGTCTGAAGGACGATTTTAAAATAAACTGAAATCTTTGGGACCATTTTTTAGCGGAAAAAAAGCTGGGAACAAAATAAATTTTCAGCCTCTACGTTAGGGACCAAAATCGTACTTAACCCTTGTAAAAACAAAAAAAAATAATTTATTTGAATTATACTAAATAAATTTTAAAAAGTAAACCTAAACTTTAATTTAAATCTAATGCAAATTGTTTCCAATTTTGATATATTTTAGAATCAAATATAAACTAGAACATATTGGATTAAATTGGATTTTAAGTTTTTAACATCCTAACTAACCAACTAGCTTATTACATTAACTAACCTTAAAAGTAAGGTTATAAAAATCAGATCATTCATTGAATCGTTTTATTTACTAATTTATTGGTTTTATTGATCCAACTAGTTCAACTGTAGTTTAACTAGAATAACAATTTTATAATTAAATAATAAATAAAATATAAATAAACATAATTATGGTCTAATATAAATCTTAAAATATCATCTAAATTTAAAGCACTACATCAACAAAAAATTTTATGATTTTATCAAAGTACAAATTCAAAAATTATTAGTTAAATAACAAGTATTTTTTGATTGATACTATCATTCATAACTAAAATTGTAAATTATAAAATGTATAAACAATCTTTGATCTCATTAATTATTAACAATTTAGTACTCTTTATTTGAATATAATAATAATTTATGCACAATTTTAACAAGATTATCAGTACAAAAATTAATTTTATTTTTAAAAATTATTTTACTAAAGATAATTACATTAAATTTTATAAAATTTGGATTTTAATTAATTAAGATTTATACAATTTTTATAATAATTAACTATTTTTTATATTTAAACTTTAAAATTTTAATAATTAAAATTAATAAAAATTAAATAATTTATGTTTAGATTATATGTGTTATATTTTATTTTATTAATATTTAAATATGAGTGAAATTTTCGTTAAAAAAAAAACTAAACTAAATAGATATCACAAAAATATTTTATATTAATAAGAGAATTAAATAATAATAATAATAATAATAATAATAATAATAATAATAATAATAAGTATTTAAATATTAATTATAATAAAATTATGAAAAATACTGTAATGAAAAGTAGTATATCAACTAAGTAATTCATAAGTAAAATATATAAGAATAAAAGATAGATAAATATTATTTAAAAAAATATATATTTTATAAATTGTATGTATTTCGAGTAGTGTTAAGAATTCTATTATGATTATATTTCAAATACAGTGCACTTGATTTATGCACAAAATTTTAAATGGTATGTATTTCAGGTATAGAATTTAGATACCTAAATTATACTTTGTATGGTTTTGACTGCTCTATACTTAGGATATGTAAAATTTATACAAAAATACATAAATATGCTATAGATTATATATTTTTATAAATATTATATTTAAATAATTTTTAAAAAATTCCATATACAATGATCAATTTGGTTGGTAGTTAATTAACTACCTGTATACAGGAGTGGCAAAGTAGACTAATTCATTTTGTCTAAGCCTGTTCCATCAATTAAAGTCGGTTTAAAATGTTAGTTCATTCTGTTTTATTACGAATTGGCAGGTCGCCCACTTGACTCTTTTTTTTTTTTTGAAAAATAAAATTTATTAAAATTAATAATAAATAATAATTAAAAATCAAATACAAATAAAAAATAGTCAAATAATAATATAATTTTTTATTTTTTTTTTAATTTTTAACTTCAATAAAATTTTTTAAAATAATATTTGTCGATAGAACTATTTTTATTTTAAAAAATAAGTCATATAATTTGAGCATATATGCAAAATTGTAAAATAAAATAAATAAAGTTAATAACTAAAAGAATAATAAAAACATAAAATAAAATAAAAAGTATTTAAAAATGATATAATTATTAATTTTGTAGCAATAATTACTCTTTTACTTAATAAAAAAAAAATCTTTGACTCGACGGACTAGTTCATCCCGCCGCCCAGCCAAAACCTGCAAATTTGCCTGTGCATATTTGACAAATTTATTTTATTTAGCAAGTTCTAAATCCTAATTCAATTCATCTTTTTTAACGAGTTCGGCAGATCGCGCGGCGGATTTTCCCACCCCTATGCGCACATAACAAAAACCGTATATGTACTTGTGGTACACACAAAACTATTATATTTTATAAAGGATAAAATAAAAAATTATATATAAAATTTTTTTTTTCAAAAGTATATAAAAAGTATAATAAAATTTGAAATACATATCTAATATATGAAAAATACTTATAAATATCTATAAATATATAATAATTAATTTAGCGGTTAATTTTTTTACAGTAGAATATTTGTAGTTATCAGTTGTTATAGGTATATAGATTATTTTTGAGTATTTAAGATTTTGTAAACATGGTAATATGCATGACTGGGTAAAATCGGGTTTGATATGACCCAAATCCTATCCGAAATATATACCGGACCTATTTATTAGACCCAAACCCAACTTTAAACCCGATGAAACCTATACACTTTCGGGCCACGATTATACTGAGTAAAAATCGGGTGAAAACCGGGCCGTTAACATTACATTACCTTGATACCTTGCATGTGAAAATATCCAAATTTTCAAGACTCTAACCATTATTTGACATGGTAAAATTCACTTAGAAAAATATAACAAGAACCAACTCTTCTCTAAAATTAAAGCATAACTATAATCAATACTAATATTGTCTAATAACTCCAAATATTTAAATCAATACAAATAACACAATATTATGCATTAGTCTAAAATCTTATGCATTTTAAACATAAAACATTAATTTATAATCTTATAATAACTAATAACACAAAATATTAAGGTTTACAATACTTAAATTCAACATAAAAATAGCCATCATCCATCACTAATAACACAAAATATTAATTGTGTATGATGACCGGGTCACCGGGCCGATTTCGGGTAACCCGAGTCATGGTCTGGTTCCGATCCGAAATAATGATCGAGTCTATTTTTGAGACCCTTACCTGACCCTAGACCCAGTAAAATCACACTAAAATAATCTCTAAAATATTCGAGGCCGGGCCGAACTGGACCATGCACACCCCTACATGGTAACTCTCTTAATTTCAATCACTGATTTCTCAATACTTAAGAGTTCAAATGTGAGATTACTGATCATCAGAGAAGATAATTTATTATTTACCATTGTAATCCAATGAGTTATTGTATTTAAAGTTTTTAATGTTTCAAATAATAATGGAAATAGATGGCCCTCCCTTATGCAATAATAATAATTTGCTTTTGTTACCCTGCCAAGATCCTGAAGCAATAATTCATGTTACTTCATAATCACGTCCCATTCAATTTCCATCATTCATAATAAAACCAAATTCATGTCCCCAACTTTTTGCCAACACCCGTTTCTAATCTGACATTAATGCCAAATTTGAAGTCACATTGTGCATACGGGAATATCGAGGACAATTTTTTTTATTTTTATTTTTTTTAAAAGGCCAATTTGCCATACATTAATAAATCTAGCCTTGGTTTTTCTGTCTGTACGGCTTGCCCGTTTCATACATCGATTTTATTATAGGAGTGTTAGGTAAACAATGATTATTTTAAACAATATGAATAATTACTAATCAAATAAAAATATATTACATCGTAATTTAATGCTATTAATTAAATTTATTTTTTTAATCTTATTAATTCACATTATTTACACATTGTTTAAAAATGTTGTTAGTTATCTGTACTTTTCCTTTTATTATTACTTTATCGTTAGTTAGTATGTATTTTAAAGATATATAATAAATTTATTATTAATAAAAAATTTTAAATATTTTTATTTAATAAATATAATATAAATATATTAAAAATTTAAATTTTTTATATTTTTAATAAAAATTTGTTTTATAATTTTAATATATATTTTTAAGACATATAATAGATAAATTTTTATTTTAAACTTTTAATTACATTAATATAAAATTAAATTAGTCCGTCTCAGCCTTGTGACTGCAAATTAATCATATTTTATGTCCCGTTATTATCGGAAAAGATGGAAATTAAATAAAACCTTGTCAATTATATTGATCCGTAGATTGCGAATCCATGTATATATGTACAAATTAAAACTAATAAAAATCCAACTAGGAGAATCATTCGTTGGCAATGTGTCATTTAATTTTATCTTTTCCTTTGTAGTTTTTCAATTTTGTTCTTGGATCAATTAACATTAATTGGGAGTTAATTTTTTTGTAACACACTTCTCTTAGTTGGCACTTGCATACGAAAATTACGTATTTGTCATTTTGTCTCCTTAAAGCAAGTTAGCATGCCCAATACATCAAATGTAGAAATATTAAAAGAGTTTAATTTTAATATATTGATAGTGTAAATATTTTTATAAAGTTATCTAAATTCACATGATTAATGTAAAAAAAAAAAAACATTTTATATATAACTATTTTGTATTATCAATGTATTAAAATTAAATTTATATTAAAATATTAAATGTTTTAGGTTAACTGTGAAGTAAATAGAATATAATTGCAGCCCCTACTTGTCCTCATGCCCCCCATAATACACAATAATCATGATTATTATATCAAAATCAACTTTTTAGGAAAGCTACATCAAGTCATTAACATTCATTATGTGTCTCTCGTTGTGATGATAATAGTGTCCAAGTAATGAGAAAAGACCAACCAATCAATCCAATTAATTAATGAGGCGTTTAATGGATTCTTTTTAAATAAATAAAATAAATATTATTATAAGAGTTTACAAATTATTGAAATTAAGAACATTTTTATTTATAAAAAATTTAAATTTTTAATGTATTTATTTTATATTTATTAAATAAAAATATTTAAAATTTTTTACTAATAGTAAGCTTATCACGTGTCCTTAAGACACATAAAAAACATATGTTAGTTAAATCTATATTATAATATATAAATATACGTAAAAAAAATTTACGTTTATACATCTTATTATTTATCTCATTTTTGACATAGTCGAAATGAAAAAGGAAGAATTACCAGTGTATCTAGTCTATAAATAAAATAAAACAACGTAATCATTTTTAATGTATCTTGTGTATGATAGGAACGAGATACATATATAAGAAATCTATCCATGGTAAGGACAAGATACTCGTGTAAAAAAAGTTATATGTGTAAACATATGTGATATATATGGAGTAATAATTTTTAGCTATATAAAGAATTCATTTATATCACTAGATAATCAATCTCATTTCTTTAATTCTCTTCACATATTTTTTATATAAGAAACTTGTTCATATTATTAGATAATTAATTTTATTTCTTTAATTCTCTTCACAATTTTTTAGAAATGTCTAGTAGTGAATATGTTGTGATACGTGATCAGGAAAATTTTTGAATTTTTAGTAATTTATTTTTATTTATTTTGTTGTTAGAGTTTGTTAAAAGATTTGAATTACTTTTGATTTGCTTAATAATATTTTTAGAGATTTTAAATTTAAATTAAATCTGATCTAATCTAATAAGATCAAATCTTATTTAAATTAGTTATCATATCTTTAGGATTTTAAAATTTAAATCAAATATGATCTAATCCAATAAGATTAAATCTGATTTAAATTAGTTATCTTATCTTATCTTTTAGCTAGTTTGTTAGGAGTCTATTTAAACACATTTGGTGAGACAATTTACATAACTTTTGATGAATAAAATTTTTTTAGTGCTTTATGCACATTATTTTAGTGTGATTAAGTGAGGTGAGTGATTTGCTTCGCTTGTTGCATGGAAAAAATTGAGTGATTCAACTTTCATCCCTCTGATCTAGGTTGTCAAGGACAAGTTCTTTGAAGGTCTAGTAGGCATGTTTGTCAAACTCGCGAGTTAACTCGTAAACTCGTACGAGTTTACGAATTTGGGTAGTGGAATCGAGTTGACTCGGACACAAACTCGTTTCTGGGTAGACTCGGCTAAACTCGGCTAGACTCGGACATAATCGCTCAAACTCGCGAGTTTACTAGCGAGTCAGCGAGTTTGAATTCGGTGTCCATTTTCGCCAAAACGGCGTCGTTTTGGGCCCGAAAAAAAAAAAAAAAAACCTACAGCTAACCACTAACCCACCCAGACCCGGTAAGAGTGTAAGTGTGTAACCCTAATTTCGAAACCCTCCCACTCCACCAGCACCAAGCCATCAGACCATCACTACCACTGCCTCGCCCTCACTCTCTTCTTCTCCAACGTCGGTGAATCGCCACCATCTACCGGCACCGTCGTCTGCGCCGCCACGCAGAGGCTGAACGCTGGACAGATCCTCATCCCTCGCCTGTCGCCTCGCCTCATCTCTCATCCCTCATCCAACGCAGAGCCGCAGAGCCAGAGCCCACCAGCCACCACCACGCAGTGAAGGTTCCTCACTTCCTCGTCGACACCAGCCCACCACCACACAGTGAAGGTTCACTGCCCCTGTTCTACCATCGTCGGCCGTCGCACTCCTCCTCCCTGTTCTACTTCACTGCATTTGCCTCCCCTCCTCTGTTCGTCGCCATTGTTCTTCACTGCCGATCTGCTTCAAGTCTGCCCTGTTCTCCAAGGTAATTTTTTAAAACAAATTCAAATATTAACAATCATGGTATCAATTCTGCAATGTTGCTTCTGAATTGCTGATGTTAACTTTTTAAAATTTTTTTAGTTTAGTTTAATTCCTACACAGAATTGGTTAATGAGATTTGATATGTTGAAAAAAAAATAAATTGATGCTGCTTCATGTTTTAATAAGTTAGTAAACTGAATAACTGATGCTGCTTCATGCTTCATGGTTAAAATGTGTGGTACTGTGATTTACTGGTTGTCTCTTGTCTGGTTTAAACTTTAAATTGTCTGATTTACTGGTTGTCTCTTGTCTGGTTTAATACTTAGTTAGTGGTTTTTTTTTGGTTAGTGTTTCTGAATATCTGACTCTGACTGAAACTCTGAAGTCTGAAATGTTAGTGTTACTGTGTTAGTTTATTTAGTGTTAGTTTTGAATTTAGTTAGTAGATAATCTGAATCTGAATTTGTTAGTGGATAATCTAAATCTGAATTTAATTAGTGGATAATCTGAATCTGAATTTGTTATCTGGAACTGGGTTGTTGATTTGTAGGGAGAAGATGAACATGTGAATGATGATGTTGATTTTGTTGGCCGTGTTGAACCTGAGCCTGAAAGAAATGATGTTTTTGATGAAGATAGTGAAGATGATGATGTTGATGCCATAGAAGATGAAGATATTGGAGGATTTGAGTTTTAGACTTTATTAGAACATTTAATTGTTGCTTTGTTGTTTTCTTTTGTGTTTTGGTTGTGTCTTATAAAGCTTTGATTGTGTGATTGTGTATTTTATGTTGAACTAGATATATACTTGTGAAGGATTTAAATGTGTGATCTAGAGTACTTGTTGTAACTTGTAATTGTAGTATTATGTTAATCTATTTTATGTTTTGATGTTGAAATTGTTAAGTTTAAATGTCTATATCTGAGTATATATATATATATATATATATATTTACTCAGATATAGACATTTAAACTTAACAATTTCAACATCAAAACATAAAATAGAGTCTATGAGTCGAGTCTACGAGTCGAGTCTAGGTCAGCTCCACGAGTTTATCTAGACTCGCGAGTTTGACAACCTTGCTAGTAGGGAATCCCTTCCAGTGACCTAGGTTGCTAAGAACAGGTATCTTAGAGGTCTAGTAGAAAAAATCTTTATCTATATTTTATGTTTTCGCTGTGTCTCTTTATGCCAATAAATTCCTCTTCTTAATGCCATTCTTTTCTTGTCCCTTTTCCATTAGGATTTTATTACTTTAAATGTATTAAACCCCAACATAATTCTTATCATGTTGTTGTGAGTGTTTATGTATGGTTGTATTAGAGACAATAACGAAAGAGTTATGTTTGATTATCCAAACTTGGTGTTGTTTCGAACCCTTCGAATTGATACCTTACAAGATTTGAAAAATCTGATATCGATGAAGATGGGATTCAAGATCAGAAGAAAGTTACGAGAATTTGGTACATGTTCTTTGCTATTTGACAAACAGAAGTTTCAAGTTCAAACTTTTAGAATAAATAATATAAATATAAAGTAAAATATTATAAAAATATCCTAACAACAATTTTGGTTTTGTAAATTAAAACAAATACAAAAAGAGAGATGTTAGATAACCAATAACTTTTTTGAATAATATGAACAATTACCAATCAAATCAAAACACACTACACTTTTAAATTACTCACCTAAATCTTAATATTAGAATAACCATCCGCACACCTAGTAAAATGAACCTCCAATATATCCATTATTCATATTATTTAATATTTTCATTGTCTACCTATACTTTTTTATACAAAAAATATTAAAAAATCATCCTACTTAATCATGTCGATTTTTTCAAATTGAATAAAATAAATTAAATAAACTTTTTCTAATGATGTTTCATTATGTTACAAAAAGTCTAACTAATTCAAATTAATAAAGTTATTAAGTAAGATATTCTAACAGTTATATTTTTTAAAATTATTCTTATCTAACCTAAATTAATAAAATCAGTCTAATAACAATAACATAAATATATAAACTAAACTACAATTATTATTATCTAATATAAACTAACAAAATCAGTCTAACAACAATAATATTAAAATAATCAACTAATTTGGTTATCAATCTCATGGTTAAATGTTCCAACAATATGTGTAATCGTATTCAACCAATCAATATTCTCAACACATGCACATGTTTGCATCATCGTCAATAAACTAAAACCCAACGAAAAGATCTAATGAAACAAAATTTCTCTACAGAAAAGAAAGTTGGAAAAGTTTGGAAATTTTAGAAAATGAACTCATCTGTCGGCAAGTCTATATATATGAAGTATTTTATATAAATATGATCATTATAGACGAGTTTTTTATACATATATCTCGTTTTTTTCATAGATTGAATATGTTAAGAAGGATTATAGTGTCTTTTTTTTTTTAACAACAGAGTTCAACACAAAAAATAGAGTGAGAAAGCTAACAAACAAGGAACCTATAAAAATATGACCAGAAAATTGTCTCTAGTGTTATTTCTGACATTGCTTTCAACAACAGAAGGGATCTAAATTACACTATTTCCTATAACAGATTATAGATTTACGAAACACCTCCTCAGCACCTCCTTCTGTGTTGTTAAAAATCTGCCTGTTCTTCTCTAGCCAAATGTTCCAAATAACAGAGAAGAAACATATGAGCCACTTGTTGCGGTCTCCTTTCTTGTGAGCAACACCTGTCCAGCTCTCAAAGTGTTCCTTTAGTGAGCCCGGAATAGACCACGAACTCCCAAAGTCAGATAGCTATCGACACCACACCTGCCAAGTAAACTCACAACCCAAAAACAAGTGATATATAAATTCAACGTCTTTTTTACACAACACGTATATGTTATCACCATGTTGAACAATTCCCAGTCTATGCAATCTTTTTTTGGTATTAACTCTCCCTATCAGCGTAAACCAAATAAACAACTCCACCCGTGGTGGAACCAAACCTTTCCAAATGGTTCTGGTGAAACTATAGCTGGTAACTTCCTCCGGAAGGATTTCTGACTGTATTACCTGCACAAAATTGTTAGTTGAAAAAATACCTTCCTTGTCAAACTTCCAAACAACTCTATCTTACTTATCATGTGCTAGCTTAATAGACCTTAAAGTTTCATGTAACTGATCCACTAATTTCAACTCCTATTGATACAACTCTCATCTTATTTCGTCTGTAAATTGAATACACTGCTAATTTTTTTTTGTTTATTTTCTCTATGTTAAAAATGATATATATATATATATATATATATATATATATATATATATATAATAAAACTTGTTCATGATAAAAACAATATACATAATAAAATGTATAAATATAAATTTTCTGATGCGAATCTATAATTATAATAAGGTGAATTCTACCCAACCCCCTCTAAAATAACATGTAAGTTACCCTTCATGATGTGTCACATTTTAATTGGTCATTACTTAACTATAGTTGGGTTATTTTGTAATTTATTATTTGAGATGGGTAATTGTATAATTTCTTAAAATATTAAAATTCTACCCCATTAATTGAAGCACGTTCTCACGCAATCTCTACGGTGCATCATTTCTTAACGGGTCGTTGAATTTCCATGGCTCGTAACTTCCCTGTTCTTATAGCCAACGCGGATTTCATTGCTCTCTCTTGTCCTCTCACTCAATCCCCCCCCCCTTTTTTTTTTGGCCATGAATCACTCTTTACCAATATCAACATCATTTATGGTTAGTTCGGTTATTAAATTTTTTTATTAAAAAAATATATATTTATTTAATTACAAGATGGAATATATATTCATATTTAAAATATAATATAATAAAATAAATCTATTTAAAATACTTAAAAGTATAATTAAAATCATGAATATATAAATATAATAATAAAATTTGTACTCTAAACAAGTAAACATATTTTTTATCATACATAAATTATTTAAAAAATAAATATATTATTAAAATTAATAATACAAATTTAAAATAATAAAATCCAATTTTTTACTGTATTTTTTATAATATTTTTATTCTTTTAATTTACAATTTATTAGTACTTTATTATTTAATTAATGATTAAATAAATTATTTTTATAAAAAATTATGTTTTGTATTATCTTATGGAAAAGACCAATATATTAGTTTAAAAAATAAAGTAAAAATAAAATTTTAAATAAAAAATATTTAATATTAAAATTTTTAAATATAAAAATAATTTGTATAAATATTTAAAAGATAAATATAAAATATATGCATAAAATAAATAAAACAGATAAAATGGAAGTACTCATGAGAAATAAATAATTATTTTTGTCTCCTTTATTTATTTTAAACATGTATTTTATATTTATATCCTGAATATCTATATAATTTGCTTTTGTATTTAAAAATTTTAATATTAACTATTTTTTATTTAAAATATCATTTTTACATTAATTTTTAAATTGGTATATTGGTCTCTTCTTTAAGATTATACAAAAAATATTTCTCATGAAAATAATTTGTTTAATCATTAATTAAATAATAAAATATTAATAAATTAAAAATTAAAAGAATAAAAATACTATAAAAATTACTTGTAAGAAAGTTGAATTTTATCATTTTAAATTTGTGTTATTAATTTTAACAATTTATATTTTTTTTAAATAATTTATGTATGATAAAAGATATGTTTACTTGTTTAGAGTACAAATTTTATTATTATATTTGTATATTCCTTATTTTAATTATACTTTTAAGTACTCTTAATAGATTTATTTTATTATATTATATTATATTTTACATATAAATATATATTCCATATATTATTTTTAATGAAAAAAATTTAATAACCAAACTAACCATTAATTATATTGGTAAGGAATGATCTATGGTAAAGAAAAAAAAAGAGATTGAGTGAGAGGACATGAGATAGCAATGAAGTCGGTGCTGATTATACTGGAAGTCGGTGCTGACTATACTGGGAAGAACGAAGAAGTTACAAGCCATAGAAATTCAACGACTCGTTAAGGAATGATGCACTGTAGAAAGAGATTGCGTGAGAACGTGCTTCAATTAATGGGGTAAAATTTTAATATTTTAAGAAATTATACAATTACCCATCTCAAATAATAAATTACAAAATAACCCAACTATAGTTAAGTAATGACCAATTAAAATGTGACATATCATGAAGGATAACTTACATGTTATTTTAGAGGGGGTTGGGTAGAATTCACCTTATAATAATATTTATTTTATTGGTTTTAAAAAAATTCGGCTTTTAATTAATAAATACCAATCAGTACCAGCATATGTTTGCTTGATTAATGAGATTGCACATCCCAAATTTAAAGAAGGATCATTCTCAAAGTGGCCATAAAACAGACTTAAATTTTAGGAGTGCTATGCTTGAGATGGAGAGAATTGGTAATTAGTAATAACTTGCTGTAATATTTTATTAGACTTGATAGGTAGATAATAATTTTTGTGAACAATATGAATAATGGGTTTTAAAATTAGTCTAATAAAATAAAAATACACTACATCCCAAATTATCCATCTAAATCTTAATATTAAAATAACTATCCGCACACTTAGTAAATTGAACATCCGACGAAAAACCCCAAAAAAAAATTAAACATTCAATATATCCATTATTCATATTATTTAATTTTTTTATTATCTACTTATACTTTTTCTATTTTAATTTAACTCACACATATATTCAACTTAGTAGGTTATAGGTTGATGTTGAACCTATTTAAATCTTTAGATATAATAAGGTTAACCTTTGGTTTATTATTAATTTTTGTGTACATTGATGATTGATGTGAAAATGAAAATATTAAATATAAATCAATTCAGTTAGTAAATCAATTTTTTCCTTATTAATCAGCCATCATTTTTTTTGTAATAATAACTCAAACCATATTTGCCTCTCATTTTTTTTTATTTATGGGCTAATTATTTGCTAAAAAAATTTGATCTTTACGTTTTATCAATGTAAAAGTATTATATCATCAACGTATCAAAATTAAGAAATATATTTTCTTTGTTTAGTATATCAAGAAAATTCCGTTCAAAAGTCATAATCAAGAGGAGAAATTAATTAAAAATTTTTGCTATTTTATGTTCTAAAAATATTGATTAAGTATATTATAAAAAAATATTTTAATATTATTTATTATAAAAATAATTTTTTTTACGTTTTTAATACATTAAATATATCCAAAAAATATCTAATATTAACTTCTCTTTTCGAAATTTACATACACATATTGAGATAGTTCTATGTACACTTTCAAAAAGAAAAAAACAAGAAGTTTTTTCAAATATTATTAATGAGATAAATTATTTTTCATGTGAAATATATCTTAAATTAAAAGGCATACATATGAAACAAACGAAAATATTTGATAATAAAAAAATATTAGTTAAAAACAATCAGAATTTGTTTTATTTAATATTTATTAATTATTATAATAATTAATAAATATTAAATAAAACAAATTCTAACTGTTTTTTTTTTGTCTTTTTAATATTATCGTAAAACAAATATACAATAATGTTATATTGAAATTATCAAAAAAAATTTCTATATCTTTCATTTTTTTTCTTAATTATTTTTCATACTTCTGACAACATATTACTTCAACGAAATCCTTCGGAGAATATAATGCGTATGCTTCTTTCCTTTTAGGCCAAACCTTAGCGGCTAAGTTTATTCAAATTGTAGAGAGCAATAACCATAGCATAAATAATGTCTATTATATCCCAATTTATTTAACTGTTTTCTTTCTTTTTTGGATTTTTTTTTTTAGTTTTTTGATGGTTAGCTAGGCAAGCCTTGATGATGTTTAAAAATTGGTTGATTCTTCTTCTATTTAGATATGTCCACAATCTAGTAAATATTTGACAATTGATTCTAAAAATTAATACCTTACAAAAGCACATGCATAATAATAATGATGACGAGATAGAAGCAATGCAAGTTCTTATAGAAAAAAAGTGATGATAATTAACCTAATATAGCAAACCATTATTGATAGTGGGTAGCTATATAAAAACCAATAATGAATCATGGATTCAATACATCCATATCACAACTTTGAAAAAATTTCTCTTTTATGAATATATAGGCGTGGATGTGGACAAATTGTGAGAATCAGTTCAAAGAATACATACTTACATATGACATATATATCATATCATCAAAGCTTGGCAACTTCGAAATAATTATAACTTGCAAGAAATTCAGAGATTTTGATGAAAATTTTTCAATGGAAGAAAGCTCACGCATTCAAAAAGTAATTAAAAGGTAAAGTTGGACGCATGACAAATTAAATTTGATATCTCCCCTAAAAGTTCAACAATAAATTATTAGGAGTAAATGCATGCCTATTTCTTTTGATTTTATTTTTTACAGAAAATGAAGTGTGGATAACAATTACCTTTAACTATACACTAAAAATCAACTACCAAATAATTTTCGTACTCATCCAGAGGGGTTACATTTTCCTAGTGAAAAATAAAAATGTGGAGGAACATTTTGCTGCCATATACAAAAATGGATATAGAGATGAGGAGAAATTTTGAGATATAATTGTTATTCTAAAATTTAATAATTAATTTTTAATATATAAATAATATTGCATTTTGTTTGGGTAATTCATCTTCAATTACTGTTACTTTTTAATGAAAATAATTTTTTTAAATTTTTTTTAAATTATTTTATCAAGTATGATATCTTATCTTTTAATGTCTTATTTAATATACTTTTTTAGTATTACAAAAATATATCATGAAAAATTATATTTGACAAAATAATTAAAAAAAAAATTGAAAGGATCTATTTTCTGCTAGTCAAATTACTTTTAATTTTTAAAATAATATTTTTTATTTAATTTTTTGTGATACATTACTTTTCATTTTCATACATATGGAAAAGCTGAATAGCCTCTTTAAATTTAGAGTTTTGTCGCTTAATTGACTACATCAAACTTTCTCATCTCGCTTCAAGGCATCGTTCTTTCTTTTGATAGTTAAAAAGTAAACAAATAATAAAGCCAAATATTTCATTTTAACGGCAAAAGTATGTATTATAAATTTAATTTTGATATATTATTAGTGTAAAATAGTTTTACACATACATCCAATTATATAAAGTTATATTAGTAAAAATAACTATTTTTTACATTTATCACGTGAATGGTCATTCAAAAAAACAGATATGATTGAACGACTATGTAAAATATTTTACACTATTAATGTATCAAAATTAAATTTATATATTATGTTCATACCCTGACCCAAGATATAAGCCAAACCCAATACAGTTAAAAGGTCCAATCCAAAAGGACGGCTTCGTCCACGTATCCGACCTCTTTTAAGAGGTCGGAATAAATTAAAACAGGCAGTTCACACTTAACTAAATGAGTAAGTGCCCCCTAAAATTTCTCACTCACTTCTAGAAGAGAGATCCCAACAACCCTAATATAAGGGGACGGTTATCCACCATCAGAGGTGGAACTACTTTAACGGTAATTATTGGCTCATCTCCTATAAATACCCTGACACACTCAGGTACCTTTAAGTTCCAATACACTAAAACCTGCAAAGACCCTTGCCGACTTAAGCATTGAAGTGTTTTGCAGGTACCACCCCCCACCTTCTGATAAACAATTCGGACGATGGCCACAAGACGTGGGACAAGTCGAAGTATACTTCATTGAGGATTTGAGACTCACATACAAGCCCAAAGGTAGTCCATCAGGTAACCCTCGGAACATTGGCGCCGTTGCTGGGGACCTGGGAATCAATGTTTAATGGCGAACGACCAACGTGAAGACGGACACAATGCGTCCAAGTCAAACCAGGAATATCAAGACATAGTCAACAACGACCAAGCCTTGGTAATACCCCAGCCAAGAATGGAGGAGCCGCAAGGGGAGGGCCCTCCGACAACCAAAGGAGAATCCCATCTGAAGTTTGCCTCCCCGAAGGGGAAAACAGCCTCATGACGTCGACCTTATGGGATGGCTACAAGGACATCAGGGCCGACTTGAGCAGTTGGAACAGGAGTTAGAGCGACAGCGTGAAACAGAGAGAAGCTTGAAGAGAGAGATCAAAAGGCAAAGAGAGCCGGAGGACAAGCTCTCAAAACTAGAATCCAACCTTCGCAAAAAAGATTCTCGTACTACTCGGGAAGATAGTCCACTAGGGGGAGAAGATCCGTTTACTGAAGATATCATGAGGGTTAGAGTTTCCAAAAACTTCAAAAGCCCTGACATGAACCTGTACGACGGGACAACCGACCCAAAACACCACCTCAACAATTTCAAAAGTCGGATGTACTTAGCAGACGCCTCAGATGCTACTCGCTGCAAAGCCTTTCCAACAACATTGACTAAAGCAGCTATGAAGTGGTTTGATAGCCTGTCCCAAGGTCGGTATCTAGTTTCGACGATCTCTCGCGTAAATTCCTTACCTGATTTTCGATATAGAAAGACAAGGTCAAGCACGCTCCCAGCCTACTCAGAGTAAAACAGGAGGTCGGAGAACCCCTGAGAGACTATATGGAAAGATTCAACAAAGCATGCTTGGAAATTCAAGACTTGTCTACAGAGGCAGTAATAATGGGACTTGTCAACGGCCTCCGAGAAGGCCCCTTCTCCTAGTCTATATCAAAAAGATATCCAACTTCCTTAAGTGATGTGCAAGAACGAGCTGAAAAGTATATCAATATGGAAGAAAACGCCAAGTTACGGGAGCCGAGTTGGCAACCAGGGCACCCTCAACAGCTGAAGGAAAAAGAGAGGGAACCCAAGAGAAAAGAAGAAGTCAAATCTGAGAAGCTCAGAAGATACCATACGTTCACCCCGCTACGAGTTTCCTTAGTGGATGTCTACAGGGAAATCTGTCACACCGAGAAGCTTCCTCCTCCGCATCCCATTAAAAACAAAAATAGGTGGAAGTCGTAACGAATATTGTGAATACCAAAAGCTGTACGGGCATTCCACAAATGATTGCTACGACCTAAAATATGTGATAGAAAAGCTGGCCAGGGAAGGTCGGCTGGATAGATATCTCATGAAAAGGTCGGACAATCAGGGAAAAAGGAAGAGAGATGAGGAAGACCATGAGCAGAGAGGTTCGCCCCCACAGACTCCAGAACGACACATTCATATGATATCAGGAGGATTCGCTGGAGGGGGGCTGACCAAATCGTCTCAGAAGAGGCATTTGAAGGAAGTCTACCAGGTCGGAGATAATGAACCCGACCTTCCCACAATCTCCTTTACAAGAGAAGATGGACAGGGGATCATACCCGGGCACGACGACCTGGGGATAATTACCATGATCCTCGCCAATGCTCACCTGCACAGAACCGCCGACATATTATTCAAACCGGCATTTTGATAAGCTGGCACTAGATGAGAAGGAAGTAAAAGCCTATCCGGATACACTCTTTGGGTTAGGAGACGCTCCTATCACGCCACTAGGCTTCATCTCCCTACACACAACTTTTGGAAGAGGGTTGAAATCTAAAACCTTAAGCATCGACTTCATTGTTGTTGATGTAATATCCGCCTATAATGCTCTGAAAGGTCGAATGACGCTAAACTGGCTGGGAGCGGTTGTTTCTACCCCTCACCTCTGCATGAAATTTCCAACACAGGAAGGGATTGCTACCATCAGGGGAGACTAGAAGCTGGCGAGGAGGTGTTATAATGAGAGTCTAAACCTAAAGGGTAAAGGCAAGGAAGTCAATACAATTGAACTCGGCGGAGTCCGAGTAAGAGAAGAATTATGACCAGAGCCCGGAAGAAAAACGGAACGAGTCCAGATGGGGGCAAAAAGTCAAAAGGAATACCAACATAGGAGCTAATTTAGTAGAAGATCTGAAGCAAAAACTTGTAAAACTCCTACAAGAAAACTCCGACCTCTTCGCCTGGAAAGCCTCCGACATGCCCGGGATCGATCCCGAGCTTATGTCGCACAGGTTATTTGTCAATCCAGAATCCCGACCTGTCCAAAAAAAAAAGACGAAAGCTCAGACCAGAACGAGCTCAAGTAGTCAAAAAACAAGTACAAGCCTTGTTAGAAGTCGGGTTCATCAGGGAAGTCAAGTACCCGGTGTGGCTGGCAAAAGTGGTGTTGGTAAAAAAACATAACAGAAATTGGAGGATGTGTGTCGATCATACCGACCTCAACAAAGCATGTCCAAAAGACACATATCCTCTGCCCCAACATTGACTCCCTGGCAGATTCCAGCTCAGGGTACCAGTATCTATCATTCATGGATGCTTACTCGGGCTACAACCAGATACCGATGTACAAGTCAGATCAAGAGAAGACATCTTTCATCACACCTAGAGCAAATTATTGCTACGTGGTCGTGCCATTTGGATTAAAAAATGCAGGGGCCACCTATCAAAGATTGATGAATAAAGTGTTTGCACCTCACCTCGGAAGCCTAATGGAAGTGTATGTGGATGACATGCTGGTAAAAACCAAGGATGAGGCTAGCCTCCTGACCGACCTTTCACAAGCCTTTGATACTATAAGGAAGTATGGGATGAGGCTAAATCCTACCAAATGCACCTTTGCAGTAGAAGCTGAAAAATTTCTAGGATTCATGCTGACACAAAGGGGAATTGAGGCTAACCCCGATAAGTGCAGAGCAATCCTAGAAATGAAGAGTCTGACCTGTTTAAAGGAAGTCCAACAGCTGAATGGTTGCCTCGCAGCTTTATCTAGATTTTTGGCAGGATCAGCATTGAGATCCCTACCACTTTTTTCACTACTTAGAAAAGGATGCCAGTTCGAGTGGACCCCTGAATGTGAAGAGGCTTTTCAAGAGTTCAAAAGGTTTCTGAGCTAGCCTCCTATCCTTACTCGGACAAAAACAAAAGAAGAATTCGTATTATACTTAGCTGTCGCTGAGAAGGCTGTGGCATCAGCATTAATACGAGAAGATGAGGTCGGATAGCATCCCATCTATTTCACTAGAAAGGTGCTACAAGGTCCTGAACTAAGGTATCAAAAACTCGAAAAGTTTGCGACGCCCTAATTGTATCATCTAGAAGGCTTCGACCTTACTTCCAGACTCATACCATAAGAGTTCGAACGAACCAGCCTATGAAGCAGATCCTTCAGAAAAAGGATATTGCAGGAAGAATGATTCAATAGGCTATAGAGCTATCTGAGCACGACCTGAAATACGAAACTCAGACAGCAATCAAAGCCCAATGTCTCACCAACTTTATTGCAGAATACACAAGCGATCAGAGTGAGACCTACACGACCTGGGAGCTCTATGTAGACGGATCCTCTAACAAGGTCGGAAGTAGAGCCGGCATAATATTGGTCAATGAAGAAGCAACTCAAATAGAGGTATCTTTGAAATTTGAGTTTCACGCTTCCAACAACCAAGCCAAATATGAAGCTCTGATCGCATGGCTAAAACTTGCTAAAGAAGTCGGTGCTAATAAGGTAATAATCTTCAGTGACTCCCAACTAGTAACTTCTCAAATTAATGGAGAGTACCAGGCAAAAGATCCAAACATGAAAAGGTACTTGGAAAAAATGCTTGAGCATCTCAGACAATTCTTGGAAACCGAGGTTAGGCACATAACTCGGGAGCTCAATAGCCGAGCTGACGCTCTCTCCAAGCTAGCAAGTACCAAGCCGGGAGGAAATAATAGAACCTTGATACAGGAAACTCTCCAGGAGCCCACAGTGACGAGGATAGACAGTAAATTGGACGTCCTATCTGTCTCAAGATTAAACCTGGGATGGATGACTCCGCTAGTTAAATATCTAAAATTTGACATCCTTTCCGAGGAGCAAAAGGAAGCCCAAAAACTCAGAAGGGAAGCCCAGAATTATACGTTGGTGCGAAGTGTCCTTTATAGAAGAGGGATATCCACACCATTGCTAAAGTGCGTCCCGACCTTTAAGACAGAGGAGGTCCTAAAGGAAGTACACGATGGCATTTGTGGGAATCACCTCGGAGCAAGATCTTTAGCCAGGAAGGTGATACGAGCTAGGTTCTTCTGGCCGACTTTGCAAAAGGATGCTACCGACTTCGTTAAAAAGTGCCAACCTTGTCAGATGCATGTCAATTTCCACATCACTTCTCCCGAAGAGCTTATCTGCGTGACCTCTCCCTGGCCTTTTGCGAAATAGGGATTAGACCTACTTGGACCTTTTCCCCAAGCTCCAGGACAGGTCAAATATCTGATTATAGGAGTGGATTACTTCACCAAATGGATAGAGGCAGAACCACTGGCCACTATTACAGCACAAAGAAGTTGGAAGTTTCTTTACAGAAATATAATTACTCAGTTCGGAATCGCCCATTTTATCACCACAGATAATGACACTCAGTTCACTGATTCCACATTTAGAAATCTGGTATCTACTATGAAGATTAAGCATTAATTCACATCAGTGGAGCATCCCCAAGTCAATGGACAGGCTGAAGCTGCCAATAAAGTTATATTGGCAGGACTAAAAAAGAGGCTGCAGGATGCAAAGGGAGCTTGGGCCGAAGAGCTCCCTCTAGTACTATGGGCTTATAGAACAACGCCTCACTCCACAACTGGAGAAACACCCTTCCGACTTGCATATGGAATAGAAGCCATAATCCCAATAGAGATCAATGAGCAGAGTCCAAAGGTGAGATTCTATGACGAGGTTGACAACATTCAAGCCCAAAAAGAAGAGCTCGAGCTACTCCTAGAGGTTAGAAAACAGGCACAAATAAGACAAGCAGTGCTAAAGCAAAGGATGGCAACAAGGTATAACCAAAAAGTCATTCGAAGAAGTTTTGCTACAAGCGACTTAGTTCTCATTCGTAATGACATCGGAGTAAACAAATCGGGAGAAGGGAAGCTCGCTGCAAACTGGAAAGGACCTTTTCAGATAACCGAAGTCTTGGAAAAAGGTTACTACAAGGTGTCCAACTTGAATGGAGCTGAGCTCCCAAGATCGTGGCACGCTTGCAATATTAAAAGATATTACAGCTAGAAGCGCACTCCGTTCCCTGATGTACTCTTTTTCCCAAGGAGGGTTTTCTTGAAGGGGTTTTAACGAGGCATCAAAGCGGGGGCTAGGGGCCTGAAAATTATTCCCTTAGTAGCCAAAGCATCTTTGTAAAGTTACATTTTATTAATGATCATACCTCTCCTTCTTGAAATTTCCATTATTACCACGATACGCACCGACTTAAGCTCGAAAAACTACAAAAATCCGTTGCCCAACCTAGGTTGTCGGCAAGATAAAGCGACGAGGTACAAGTCGGTGTAAAAGGGTTATAAAAAGACGATCATACTAACTCAGTCATGAAAAGGCAAACGACTTACAAGTTGGAAAGCTCCTGAGCAAAGTAAAATGCATCGCAAAAATAACCTAAGTTACAAAAACAATTCAAAGATAAAACAAATTGAATGTTTATGCCCAATTAATGGAAAACGGAAAATCCTTGGAAGGTAGCTACATAAAAGTTTTCATAAAAACTTTGGGAAACAAAAAAGCCCTTATAAACTATTTGGCTAAAAGTTTTGCAAAAGGCTTTTCATAAAAGTTTTACCAAACTAAGGGACATCAAGTAGAAGTATTTTCCCCACCAAAAGACTTTGCAAATAGGAAAATATCTATCATACTAGCATTCAAAAACATAAGAAACAAGCTACTTTATTAAGAGTCCCATGAAAGGGACTAAAACATCCAGAAAAAGCAGCTGTTAAAGATCCTTTTGAAAAAAGGATCAAGAGTAAGAAAATGTAAGCAAAAAATATTCAGAACATACATAAAAACTGTTCATAAAAAAGGTCCCACAGATCGGGCCTCAACAGGAAATAATACTTAGGACCTAAGAGAGGATTGGGGTCTTCAACGGGGGAAGTTGGGTCAGCCACAGAAGTCGGAGGGGTCAGAGGAACCTCTTCGGAAGCAGAGATCGGAATAGCATCAGGTTGGACAGAAGAGCTCGGTTGTAACTCCTCAGATGTATTAACTTCACGAGGAGGAGACTCAATGATGCGTTGCCCAACGGTCTTCAACTCGGAATCAGTAAGAGGGTGAGGAGGAAAAACAATCTCCCCATCGATAACAACCTTGTCCGGGTAAAGGGGTGAAAAATCCAAGTAGGGAGCCAGAACTCAGACTTGTTCTTTCAGCACCTCAAACACCGCCTCGGTACCCTCAGCAATGGACTCCTCCAAGTTCTGGTACCTGATGAGCGGATATTTTATACGCTTTTTGGCATTATTTTCATAGTGTTTTAGTATGTTTTGTTTAAGTTTCATTATATTTTCATAGGTTTTAGTGCAAAATTCATATTTTTGGATTCTACTTTGAGTTGTTGTATTTTATTATAACTTCAGGTAATTTCTGGCTGAAATTGAAGAGCTTTGGCAAAGTCTGATTCAGAGGTAAGGAAAGCGTAGCAGATGCTGTCAAATTCTGACCTCCATGCATTCAAACGAGAATTTATGGAGCTACAGAGGTCCAAATAACACATTCTTAATGGCGTTGGAAAACTAACTTATAGAGCTTTCTAGCAATATATAATAGTTTATACTTTTCTTTGATGGAGCCTACCCGTATTGGGCGTTGAACGCCAAGGAGCTACCCCCTTGCTGGCGTTCAACGCCCCAAGGAGACAAGCTAGCGTTGAACGCCCAAGAACCACCCCCTTTGGGGCGTTCAACGTTCACCAAGAAGCAAGGCAGCGTGGATCAACTCCCTAATGGGCGTTCAACACCCATCCCTCAAGTTGGACGCCAAGCTCAGCCCAAGTACTCAACCAAAGTAGGCCTAAGAAGTGGATTTTCACACCTCTAAATCTAGTCTATCATATTTTTGTATTTTTTTTATTATTAGATTAGTATAAATAGAACAAAGATCACAATTGTTAAGAACTTTTGATCTTTCCCCCTTTTACATTTTACATTACTTTCTGTGAGCTGCTAAACCTCCTAAGTTAGGGTTAGGAGCTCTGCTGATTCTCATGGATTAATAATATTACTGTTTCTATTTCAATACATGTTTGATTCCATTCTCTTGTGCATTTTCGTTCTTCATCTCATGAATTAAGGATGACCCATGATAAGCATCCTTGTTCTACATGGGTTTCGTGTGAGTCCTGACCCGGATAGCATTGAACCACAGCTAGAGAGTGCACTGCGGATTCCAAGAGCGTGCCTGGGCGACTTTGGATAAGTGACATAAAATTTTGTTGACCGTGGGTTACTAAGGTCTCTGTGGCATTAAGGCTAGAGTCTGAGAAGCAACGTTCCCTAATCTGAAAGATCTGACCTTGTCTGTGGTATTTTGCGTAGGATCGCGAAGGGGAGTGGATTGCATAGTGCTTCACCTTCTGCTATAGTGGGAAGCCATGAGTTAACTCGATGAGGATGCTGCATGAGTTGCTCGGATATGGTGGACTGCTATATTTTAGAAGAGACTAACTTGTAGAGGATGCTACATGAGTTAGTCAATTACGGTTGTCATTGAATGAATCATTCGTTATTGAAGTAGACAGTGAGAAAAGTTAATCCGGAAAGAATACGCATCTCCGAAGCCTTAACTGAATATCTATCATCGCTTTCACACTAATCTGGTATTTCATTTTCCTTACTATTTTGTTTATGCTTTCAAACAAACAACAATCTTTTCTAATCGCCTGACTAAGATCTACAAGATAGCCACTGCTTGCTCAATCCGACAATCTCCGTGGGATTCGATCCTCACTCACCTGAGGTATTACTTGGACGACCCGGTGCACTTGCCGGTCTATCTGTGCAAAACTTGCGGAGTTCAATTTCACGCACCAAGTTTTTCGTACCGTTGCCGGGGATTGTTTGAGTTTGACAAACTACCGGACTATCTTGTTGCTTAGATTAGGTATTCTTTAAAATTTAGTTACTCTTTTAATTGTGTCTTTTGTTTTCTTTTTAAAAAATTTTTCAAAACCCTTTCTTTTCTTTAGTAACCTTTATCTTTTGTTTGAGTTTTATGTCAGTTTTTAAGTTTGGTGTCCCTTTTTGTATTCATATTTTCTTTAAATTTTCGAAATTGTTCTTAAGTGTTCTTCTTGGAATTCGAGTTGTTCTTGTTTCTTTTCTTTGTTTGATCTTAAAATTTTTTAGTTTGGTGTCTTTTATTTGTTTTTGTTTTTTCCTTAAAATTCGAAAATAAAATTTTTTTATCTTTCTTTAATTTTTCGAAAATCTTTACTATCTTGTCTTATCTTGAATTAAAAATTTTAAGTTTGGTATTTTCTTGTTAGTAAAGTTTAAATTTTAAATCTTAGTATTCTTTGGAAGCTAAGAAGAAGGTGCTTAAAGGCTGGAGGGATAAGAAAATTCCCATTGAAGGTCTCTCACCTGGCATGAGAGTTGTCTTTACAGACAGCCCAGTGATTCCACACAATGTGAACAAGATTCTGTCTCTAGAACACGTGGAGCTCATCCATGAGAGCACAGGGAAGAAGTTCACTGTAAGGGGCAAAGTTCTGAGCTCATATCCATCCTCCTAAAGGGGCTGACCGTCAAGCTAGTGACGTTAAAGAAGCGCTTGTTGGGAGGCAACCCAACCATAATTATAGTATTCCTATTTCTATTTGAGTTATATTAAGTTATTTTCAAAATTATTTTCTTTTTAGAGTTTGTGATCATGTGTAGTAGTTAGAACAGAGACAGAGATGTTCAGAGATGGAAGCAGAACACCCTGGAATGCACCCCTTGCTGGCATTGAACGCCAGACAAGGAGGAAAGAGGGGCATTCAACACCCAATATGGGTGAGGAAGCTGGCGTTGAACGCCACACAAGGAGAGGCTGGGCGTTCAATGCCCACAATGGAGCAAGAAGCTTGCGTTGAATGCCAAGCAAGGAGTAGAGGCTGGGCGTTCAACACCCACAATGGAGCAAGAAGCTGTCATTGAACGCTAGCCAGGGAGCAGAGGCTAGGCGTTCAATGCCCACAAGGGGCAGGGAATTCAAATTTCCTAGCCCCTCAGGATCAGTGGGTCCTACAGAATCTCCACCTACCCCACCTTCTTACTTTCCCTCTTCTCCATATACACTCTTTCCCATACACCCTCAACCAATCACATCCACATCACCTTTTTTCTTCCCAACACCTTCATCACTACCATCCATCCATTCCCACCAACCCCACCCACTTCAAATTCAAAACTTTCCCTCCAGATTTCCCCATCCTATAGCCGAACCCTAACCCACCCTCCCCTATAAATATCACCTTAATCACCCCTTCATACCCACACATACACAAACCTCATACGCAATAAGCCCCCCCACTTGGCCAAATATCTCTCTCTCTCTCTCTCTCTCTCTCTCTCTCTCTATCTCAACTTTTTTTTCTTCTTCTACTCTCTTTTTCCCTTTTGTTCATATTTGCTCGAAGATGAGTAAAGTTCTTAAGTTTGGTGTTGTAAAAGCTTTGCTTTTTTACTTCTACCATTCCTAAGTATGGCACCCAAAGTCGGAGAGTCATCAAGAAAGAGGAAAGAAAAAGCCATTGCTTCCGCCTCCGAACCTTGAGAAATGAGGAGATTCCTCACCAATGCTCCTCAAGACCACTTCTATGAAGTAGTGGCAAAGAAAAAAAGGTGATTCTCGAGGTCCCTTTAAGGCTAAAAAAGAATGAGTACTCGGAGATCCAACAAGAAATTCGGTTAAGAGGTTGGAAAATTCTAACCTACCCTATCCCAGAAGTTGGGATCTTAATGGTGCAAGAGTTTTATGCCAATGCTTGGGTCACTAAAAAGCATGACACTAGTGTGAACCCACATCCCAAAAATTGGTGCACCATGGTCTGAGAGCGTCTCCTAGATTTCAGCCCGGAAAGTGTAAGGTTGGCGCTGCAACTACCATTAATGCAAGGAGACCCACACCCTTACACTAGAAGAGTCAATTTTGATCAGAAACTGGACCAATTCCTTTCAGACATTTATGTGGAAGGAGCTCAGTGGAAGAGGGATGCTCAAGGCAAGCCTTCCCAACTAACAAGGCTTGACCTCAAGCCCGTAGCTAGAGGATGGTTGGAATTCATCCAACGCTTTATCATTCCTACTAGCAACCGGTTAGAAGTAACCATTGACCGAGCCATCATGATTCATTTCATCATGCTTGGGAATGAGGTGGAGGTACATGAGTTGATACATCAAGAGCTGTACAAGGTGGCAGAAAATCCCTCCACCCGAGCAAGGTTGGCATTCCCACATCTTATCTATCACTTATGCAATTCAGCTGGAATTATCATAGAAGGAGACATCCCCGTTGAGGAGGACAAGCCCATCACTAAAAGAAGGATAGAGCACGCTAGAGAGCCGACCCATGAACCACAACAAGAGCATGTGGAGCTGCCTCAACAAGAAATCTCTGAGACGCTTCAAGGGATGCATTTTTCTTCCAGAGACTACTGGGACCGACTGAGCACTTCTCTAGGAGAATTGAGCTCCAATATGGATCAGCTAAGGATGGAACACCAAGAGCAGTCCACCATCCTCCATGAAATAAGAGAAGATCAAAGAGCTATAAGGGAGGAGCAACAGAGGCAAGGACGAGACATAGAGGAGCTTAAATACTCCTTTGGATCCACTAGAGGAAGCAATAGCCGCCATCACTAAGGTGGTCACGTTCCATTACCCCCTTGCTTATGCTATTTTTATGTTATTTTTCTATTTTTCATTGTATTTCATTGTCTATTTCCTGTTTCTAAGTTCATGATCATCCTTTGTTTTGTCTTAAGCTATGAAATATTTCATATATCTCTCACCATACTTAAAAGAAAATTTTATTTAAAAAAGAGAAGTAAGATGCATGAACTTGAGTTATATAATAAGAATAGTCCAATTATTTGATGTGGTGGCATTGCTTTTACTTTCTGAATGCATGAATTAACAGTGCATATTTGATGTTGAAGTTAAGTGTGTTGGCTCTTGAAAGAATGATGGAAAAGGTGAAGTATTACTAGTAATCTGAAAAATCCAAATATTGATTCTTGAAGCAAGAAAAAGCAGCGAAAAAAAAAAAGAAATTGTGAAAAAAAAAAGAAAAAGCCAATAGCTCTTTAAACCAAAAGGCAAGAGCAAGGATCCAAGACTTTGAGCATCAATGGTTAGGAGGGCCTAAAAGAAACAAAATCTTGGCCTAAAAAGTTCAACTGAACTCCTCCCCCTAACTAAATGCTTGTGGTGTGAAGGTGTCAAGTGAAAACCTTGAGACTGAGTAGTTAAATTCGTGATCCCAAAAGCAAAAGAGTGTGCCTAAGAACTCTGGGTACCATTGTCTAGGGATTCTAGCAAAGCTGAATCAAAATCCAATTGGGTTCACCCAGTTAAGTGCCTGTGGCGTTTATGTATCCGGTGAAAATACGGGAAAACAAAACGCTTAGGGTCACGGTCAGGCTCTAAAGGAAGCTGTGTTCAAGAATAAAAAAGAACTAAACTAAGAGAGTCAAAAATATCATCCAGATTCTGAATTCCTAAAGACACTAACACTGCGGAGCTTCAAGGGATAGTGAGATGCCAAAACTGTTCAGAAGTAAATGGTTACTAATCCCGCTCATCAATTGGAACTGAGCTTCATTGAAGACTCTGAGATTTACTGTATCCCTCTCTTCTTTCTGATCCTACTTTGTTTTTGGTTCCTTGGGGACAAGCAACAGTTTAAGTTTGGTGTTCTGATGAGCGGATATTTTATACGCTTTTTTGCATCATTTTCACAGTGTTTTAGTATGTTTTGTTTAAGTTTCATTATATTTTCATAGGTTTTAGTGCAAAATTCATATTTTTGGATTCTACTTTAATTTGTTGTGTTTTATTATGATTTTAGGTAATTTCTGGCTGAAATTAAAAAGCTTTGGCAAAGTCTGATTTAGAGGCAAGGAAAGCATAGCAGATGCTGTCATATTCTGACCTCCATGCATTCAAATGAACATTTCTGGAGTTAAAGAGATCCAAATGATGCATTCTCAGTGGTGTTGAAAAGCTAACATCTAGAGCTTTCCAAAAATACATAATAGTCTATACTTTTCTTCAAAGGAACCTGCCCATATTGGGCGTTGAACGCCATGGAGCTACCCCCTTGCTGGCGTTCAACGCCCCAAGGAGACAAGCCAGCGTTGAACGCCCAAGAACCACCCCCTTTGGGGCATTCAATGCCCACTAAGAAGCAAGGCAGCATGGATCAACTCCTTAATGGGCGTTCAACGCCCATCCCTCAAATTGGATGCCAAGCTCAGCCCAAGTACTCAACCAAAGTGGGTCCAAGAAGTAGATTTTCGCACCTCTAAGTCTAGTCTATCATATTTTTGTATTCTTTTCATTATTAGATTAGTATAAACAAAACAAAGATCACAATTGTTAAGAAATTTTGATCTTTTCCCCCTTTCACGTTTTACAATACTTTCTGTAAGCTATGAGCTACTAAACCTCCTAAGTTAGGGTTAGGAGCTCTGCTGATTCTCATAGATTAATAATATTACTATTTCTATTTCAATACACGTTTGATTCTATTCTCTTGTGCATTTTCATTCTTCATCTCATGAATTGAGGATGACCTGTGACAATCATTCTTGTTCTACATGGGTTCCGTGTGAGTCCTGACCCGGATAGCATTGAACCACAGCTAGAGAGTACACTGTGGATTCCAAGAGCGTGCCTGGGCGACTTTGGATAAGTGACATAAAATCTCGTTGACCATGGGTTTCTGAGGTGTCTGTGGCGTTAAGACTAGAGTCTGAGAAGTAGCGTTCCCTGATCCGGAAGATCCGACCTTATCTGTGGTGTTTTGAGTAGGATCGCGAAAGGGAGTGGATTGCTTAGTGCTTCACCTTCGACTATAGTGGGAAGCCATGAGTTAACTTGATGAGGATGCTACATGATTTGCTCGGATATGGTGGACTGCTATGCTTTAGAAGAGACTAACTTGATTAGGATGCTACATGAGTTAGTCAATTACAGTTGCCATTGAATGAATCATTCGTTATTGAAGTAGACAGTAAGAAAAGCTAATCCGGAAAGAATACGCATCTCCAAAACCTTAACTGAATTATCTATCATCGCTTTCACACTAATCTGGTATTTATTTTCTTTTACTATTTTGTTTATGCTTTCAAATAAACAACCATCTTTTCTAATCGCCTGACTAAGATCTACAAGATAGCCACTGCTTGCTTAATCCAACAATCTCCGTGGGATTCGATCCTCACTCACTTGAGGTATTACTTGGACGACCCAGTGCATTTGCCGGTCTATCTGTGAGAAACTTGCGGAGTTCAATTTCGCGCACCAGTACCCCTCCCTGAGCCACTCCAGTTCCTCTCTCAGCTCTATTTTATCTGAAAATAAACGAACGTAGTTCTGCTTGACCTTCTCCTTTAAGCCTTCAGCCATAGCACAATAGGCCATCCGCCTCTCCCTCTCACGGGATCTGGAGAGCTTATCTTTCAGCCGGTCCCTCTCCTCCGTCAACCTCTTCTTATCCTCTCAGAACATAGCCAATTGGCCTTGAAGAGGCTCCAAAGAATACTGAGTAGCACCCAAAGGAGTCTTCTCAAGTTCCTTGAGGAAAGAGGTACAAACCTCAACAATGCGAATTCTCCCCCGGATCAAGACCTGAAGGTGAGTTCGGATGGAAGCCTCATCCATAGCAATAGAACTATGGGGAAGAATGTGCCTCTTACTGAACTTCATCCCATCAAAACTAGTGTCACCAACGTTAGAAACACTAACCTTTGAGGTCTTGCGCTTTTTTGAAATAGACTCCAAGGAAGGAAGAACTGGAGTGGTAGGGACAAAAGGAGGAGGAGGAGGAGGAGGAGGAGGAGGAGGAGGAGGAGGAGGAGGAGGAGGAGGAGGAAGATTTACCGACTTGGCCAAATCAGAAGAGGTCGTCCTTGCATTCGACTTCTGGGAAAAGGAGTAGCCGCTGTCCCGCCTTCCTGCGGTTGAGCAGCTCGGCCTCGGGCGTTCTTCTTAGCCTCCTGCACTTTCTGGTACGTCTTAGAACTACCTTTCATCTTATCTGAAAAGATAAATTGGAAAAGGATTAGCATACAAGTCGGAAGAACAAATCGGAAGAACATGAAAATATCCGTAAAATAAAAAACAAAAGCTACCTAGCTCGGTCCAGACATAGCTCAGAGTTCCGAGAAAAAAATTTTTGGTGTCGAGGTTTGGAGCCCATCTCCAAACATCTCGAAAACACTCAACCACAGCCTCCTCTACTTCATTCAAATATATCAAATTGTACTTTTTTACGGGGGCTGCCTCTGTCCAGTATAATTTGAAGCCGGGCTCGTTGTTTTCATTTAGAAAAAATGGGTGATGGCCTTCAATGGCTCGGACTTTGAAAAAGAAATTTTTGAAATCGTGGAATGACTCATCAAAGATGGAAAACACCTTCCGACCTTGAATAGCTCGAAAGGAAACACACTGCTGTTTGTTTTGAGCACTAAAAGGTCTGGTCAAATGAAAAAGATAGAAAAAGACTTTCAAAGAGATCGAAAAATCGAGTTCACGACTAACAAGCTGGTAAATTTTGAGAAACCCCAAAGAATTGGGATGGAGTTGGGAAGGAACCACCCTACAGTGAGACAACACCTCCATTTCAAAGGCAGAAAAAGGAAAAATAATTCCTAGACGGTAAACAAAAAGTTATACATGAAAATAAAGTGGAATTTCGACTCGGTCACCCTCCTACAATAAATCCGATTCTCAGGGACAATTATTTCATATTTAGCTTCGTGTTCAATAGAATTACAAATTCTATGATACTTATGAAGTTTATCTACGAAAACACTATCAACAAAAAAGACCATATTAAAATTTTACTCCTAAAATATTAAAGTAGTTAACAATATTTTAACCAATTTCACGCTAGTAAGTTATTATTTTACTCTAAAGATATTTGTTTAACACTATTTTTTTTTGCGTTAATTATTATTATATATAGCATTGCATTTGGAAGACAAATTCATTCTGTTTATTAGGAGAAGAATATTAATTAAATTGATTGTTTACCTATTCCTTCTTTTTATTTGCACTAAATTGTCTGTATTACATACATAAAATATGGAAGTAGAAACCAAATGACCTACTATATTGGTAAACTGAAATAATGAAATATCATATCAAGTAGAGACTGATTCATAAATTAATCAAGGGGCACTCTTTCATCTTTTAAAGAATAAATTTCATAATAAGATTTGATCCATCCATTTTAATAAAGTAAAAAAGGAGGGAAAAAAAGATAAATATAATGTAAGACAAAAAAAATAATTTACACTATAAAATAAACAAAAATTTTGCATTTCCAACAATAACGACGTAGAAATCACATGACTCATCTAACCTCCGCGAAATCAAGAGAGTTTGTAAACTCTTTATGATCCAACGGCCAAGATTTTTCGATGAGTACATGACGGTGCAGGGTAGTGGATTGTGGACTGTGGACCATAACCATATAGACAGACAAAAAAATAAACGAAGCAAAAAAGGAAGACACGTGTCGAGGAATGGTGAAAACTGAGTGAGGGGGCACACAACACAAGCATAGTTGTCCATGCCACCACCATGACTCAACTAACAAGAAAGAAGAAGAAACGAACAACAAGAACAGCACCACCACCACCAACAATAACAATAGGCTAAAAGACAAAATTGCCCTTACTTCTCTCTCTGTTGCGTGCACCAGCATCGGGTACACCGTACCCACTATTGTTGTGGGTCCCATCCTTGGAGCCACGCTGGCTAGTCGCACGTGCCCATTACCCTAATCCTTATACTGTTCCCCCAACCCTGCCACACACGTGTTCTTTTCCTTCCCTGGTACCCACCTTTTATCACGTTGTTTTTATCTTTTACAGTTTTACCTTCCTCAAAAAAATTAAGCAATAATTAAAAAGATATTCGGTAATTTAAAAAGATATTGTACAATTAATTATGCATTTGATTTTGAAATATTATTTATATTAAAATTAAATTCACTATTAATTCACAAATAAATTTTATTAATAATTTAATTGTATATTACATTATTATATTCTTCTATTTTAAAATATAATATTTTGAAATAAAAGAGCATTATATTAGCTATTATTGTTAACTTATTTTGCTTTACTATCTGCTGTCTAAATGGTCGTGCATATTTGAGTATTTAATTAAATGATGATACTGTATAAATTTATTTATTTTCCTATTAATCTATGATAATTGAATCTATCTTATTTATTTATAGTTTCATGTAATTAATTTTTGTGGACTACATTATAAGCAATAGAGATTTTTGACAAGTAGTGTATGTCAATGTCAACTCATAATAATAAATATAATTATTATAGTTTTACAGGAATAACTTTTCTTTTACTAATTTATCATATTATAACATAATATGGAGCTTAAATATTAATTTTAAACATACTTTTTAAATTAATCTTAATTTAAAATAATTATTATATTATAATATATTTTCCAAAAAATATTAAATTTTATTTTCTACGAATCGCATTAGCATTATTCATAAAAAATATTTACTCAACATAGTAGTACCCATTATAATGCTTTTGTGGTTGTTATATTGAGTATTATTCAACCTGATTTTTCTTCTTTTCTATTTGAAATTAATTGATCAAAATTAAACTTTTAACATGTCTTAATATGATTGTTTTTAGATTTTATAAAAAAATATAAAAATAAATAGTTAATTTTATGAAATATATTATGATAATAATATATTAAAATATAGTTTGGTCAAATATAATTTTATTTTTATTTTTCAAGCTAATAAATACTATTTATTATTTTGAAGTCAAATAAATTTGAACAATAATTAACTTCTAGAAAATTGTAATAAATTAATAAAGAAATTTATTTAACATTTGTCCTAAAGACACATGACTAGAACACATGACAAATTTATTATTAATGAAAAGTTTTATATATTTTTAATAAATATTTTTTCAATTTATAATTTTAAATAGGAAACAAGATAGATCTACTCTTAATTAAAAACATCTAAACCTAAATTTATTACTTCATTAATTATATTAACATTTTCTTTTATTACCACTATTGGCTTTTTCTTTTTATTTTTTTAATTGTGGTACAAAATTAGGTTAAATTTTTTAGAAATAAAAAAATTTATATGTAATCCACTATCATAGTTAATTGATGTGTTTTTTTTAAATAATTTTTAATTTTTAATTTTAAATAGCAAATCAGACTTTTTAATTTAAAAAATATGAAAGTTAAATTTTATAATGTACAAATCAAAAAATTCGATTTATGATAAAATAATTTTTTTGTTGTAAAACAAATCGAAAAATTCGATTAGTATATTCTCAAATTTATATATTTAAAGAAATCTAACTCTCTATACAAAAAATATACTAAATTTTTATATTATAAAAAAATTACCACTAAAATCACAGCACTAAACAAAAATAGCGCACAAAATTAGCTTATTAACTTTAGGGGGAGAAAAGATAACAGTCAATAAAACGTTGAATCGTAGTATACTATATATCTACGTGCCAGCCTCTAGTGGGAAGGTATTACGTGTCGCACTCGCCGTTTTTCGAATAATATTATTAATTTAATTGTTTACTAATTTAACTATTCGTTAATGGAGAAAGTAAAGGTGATCGATGTTGCTTGGCCAATCTCAACAGTTACGGACACATGGAGGGGGTTGTATTACCAAAATACTCCTCGTACTGGCCCATAATTTCGCAATTGCCCTCGTCGAATCTCCCTCTGTAGCACGGTCTCTACTCTGGATTAGACAAAAAGATCTCGTCACTAAAACCAACAGAAGCTTTTCTTTTTCCATGTAAATAATAATTTTTTAAAAAGTTAATTAAATTTAAATTAGTCAATTTAATTATTCAACCAAAATAATGTGTGGACCGAAGGAAACCCTAAATAAACCCCACCATACAGCAATGCCACCTCTATTTGCATGCCCCTCTCCCCCATTTTCCTAGTTCCCTTTCCTTTCATTTAACTTGTGCTCTTCTTTGTCTTCCCTTTCATCCTCTTATTATCTATCTACCTTGCTCATCTCTATTTCTATCTATTCTCTCTCCCTCACACACACAAAAACACAACCGAGTCTTCTTTTCTCTCCCTTCTAATAGCCACTACCGAAGAAACTGCTTATAACAGCAACCACGCCAAAAACGCACAACTCAAGTTAAATATAAATAAAAGCCCTCCCCACCCAACAAGTGAAAAGAGAACAACAACAACACAGAACAGAAGGAAAAGAAAAAAAAAGGGTTATCACCATTTTATTGAGTTTTTTGAAAAACATGGCCGTTGAGGCTCGCCATCTCAATCTCTTCCCTTCGCAACTCATAAGCAATAGGTACATATCATTTCATACAACATGTTATTTTCATCATTTCGATATGGTTTTGCCATATTAATCTGAATCTATATCTATGTGTGCAGGGAAATGATGAATTCCATTGAGACAAACATGAATCTGAATTTATACAACGCTCAGCTTGGTTACTCATCCTTGCTTCCGTTATCCGGCACAACTACAACCGCTGCTGCCGGCGTCGGAACAGAGGCCATGCTCCCGCCGGCGATGTATAGTTCAATTGCTGCAGATTCCCTGCCTCAACAACAAAAGACTCCAATAAAATCGGAAAGCACTCTCACCTACAATAACATTCCTTTGTCGAGAAAACGATCAAGAGACACGTCAGGTTCCATCAACTACACTTTCCCCTCTTCGTACCCCGCCACAGCCTCCACCGTCACAGTTCAACCACATCACAAAAATTGTGGCTCTTTTACCTTTTTAGGGGAAGACATTACCCTCCAGATCCATCAGCAACAGCTTGACATCGATCAACTTGTTGCACAACGCGTAAGTATCATCAATTAATTATTTCAATGCATGATCATATGTCTGAAAATCTCATATTTTCATTGTTCTGTCCTGTTTCATTCTTCAGATGGAGAAAGTGAGGATGGAGTTAGAAGAGAAGCGCAAGAGACATGCAAGGAGAATCATGGAAGCAATAGAAGTAAGTGTGATGAAGAGGCTGAAAGCAAAAGAGGATGAAATAGAGAAAATGGGGAAACTGAATTGGGCGTTAGAAGAGAAAGTCAAGTCTTTATGCATAGAGAATCAGATATGGCGTGATTTGGCACAAACGAACGAGGCAACAGCAAATGCTCTCAGAACGAACCTGGAACAAGTCCTCGCCCAACGCGGCGGCGGCGGCGCCGTGGAAGACGATGGCGCTACCGTGTGCCCGGGCGGAGCAGCGACTGCGGCAGTGATGGACGATGCGGAGTCTTGCTGTGGAAGCAGTGATGATTGTGGCGATAAGAATTTGGAAGAGAAGGTGGTGGAAAGTTGTGGTGGTGGGTGGCGCACGTTAGCGGGGGTTAGTGCGCAGGATAAGGGAGGGAGGTTGTGTAAGAACTGTGGGAAGGGGGAATCGTGCGTGCTGATATTGCCTTGCAGGCACCTATGCTTGTGTACTGTTTGTGGGTCTAGTCTTCACACTTGTCCCATTTGTAAATCCGTCAAGACTGCTAGCGTTCATGTTAACATGTCCTAAATTTTAAGATTAGAGACAAATTTCTCAAATTATTATTATTACTGTTATTATTAGGAATGAAAAAACAATAGTTTTGCTTCTCCTTTCCATTCTCATGTCCATATGGCCTTCACTTAATTTGTTTCTTTTTATTATTTTGATTTTGTTCTTTTGGTAGAGATAGTTCCCAACATTATAGCGTGTGAAAATCTGGAAAAAGTTTATAAGGAAAAACAATTGTTCATTTTGATCTATTTTATCTTTAATATCTACAGTTTTTAATTTGATTTTGTTCTTTTTTATCCGACATTAGAGCAGAGAGCGCGAGAGGATGACCACTTCAGCAACTCTACTCTATTCCAATATAATTCTCTCTTTAATTATCAGTCCCAATTGTTCGATCGCTTGGTTCTTTTAGGGTCCTTCATAAGTTCATATACGCATCACATTGCATATAATTTATATATAGTTTTTACCAGAAATAGGTATTTTATCTCTCTTGCAAGTTGCAATACCTTATCTAATAGCTGCAGACGCTATTGAATTGTGATTTAAATTCGTAGTCTCTTGTAAACCAATGAGATTGGTCAAAATAATACGGGTCTTAATTTGTTAGAGATCTTGAATTAAAAATTTTTAAACCTATGTAAAGGATTTTCTATAGGTTAAGTTGAATTTCTCGGATACATAAAGTAAGATCCGAAAACTTGATAGAGAAAAGAAATACAAAGAAAGAATCGGTTTGCCTCATTATAGAAGTTGCAAGTTACGATATAGTGGGGAGGGTAAAGGTAAAAAAAACAAAAACAAAAATATTTAATAACAAAAAATATTAATTAGAAACAATTAAAATTTATTTTATTTAATATTTATTAATTATTAAATTATTTTTTATTTTTCTAGTATTACCAAAAAAATAAGAATATGAAAAAAGAAATGAAGAGAGCATAAAAAGGAAAATGAGGGGGTGGGAAGTGGGACCCAGGGCGCATCTACCCGACAGTTCCCCCCAATAGAGAAACTAGGTACCACGAACAGATAGATTGAATAGATATTGATTAGCATAGGAACACGCGCGATATGAAGCGCGTGGGGTCAACGAGGAGAGAGTTGGGGGTGGGAGAAAGGGACAGGTGTGAGGCAAAAGCTGACACGTAGGACGCGCGCAAATGTCGCTGTTGCTGTTGAAGAGTGCCTGCAACGGCCATTTTCTCCATTTTTTTTTTTTTCATTCATAGGCATAATGCAAGGCAAGGGCATAGGCCACCCTCTCTTTCTCTTTCTTTTCTTTCAGCCTTTGTTTTATGTTCGGACCCAAAGGCCAACGCACTACACGACATATCCGCTGGTTCCCAACACCCCGCCAAAACTAATTTACTACCACTTCCATCGTCAAGATAACTAAATCAAATTAAATAATATATTAGTTAAAAAATGAAAATAAAAAGGCTTTTGGTTTCCAACGTCGGCTCTTTTTTTTTTATATAGAAAAAATATTAATGTTTTTATTAGAAATAGAATTATTTAGTGTAATTATAGATGGGTGAATTTTGAAAGTGAATGATGAGTGTATTGTAATATGAGGAGGGCAACACGTGGTAATATCTCAACCAATACGTGAAGGAACGCGTTAAAATGAATAGAAGATGAATTGAATATTTTTACAAATATCGTAATGTATTTTAAATGTCAATATTCAAACAAAATACTATATCTACTTTCATATTAAAAATAATTTCTATCCAACGTCTTCTTATTTCTATTTTTATTTATCAACTAGTAAAGAAGAAAGAAAAATTTTTTATTTTAAAAAAAAAAAATTTGATTTCAATTATAATAAAAAAATAATATGTTATACATTTTAATTATAAAGTTAGAGATATATAATAGATAAAATTCATTTTATTATGACATTCTGATGTAATAATAAGCAATTTTTCAATAATTAATGAAATATAACCTACTATCTTTGAAAAAAAAAACAATTTAATATCAATTTAAATTTGTGTTTATTCCACCACAAAATTTATTTTATTCAATACTTGAAAATTAGTTTATTTATTTTTCAGGAATTTAAAAATATTAAGTTATCCATATTTTTATTTATCTTATATTTAAATTAATAAATAAATTTTCAATTTTTAAATTTATCTCTTATAATTTTCCATAAAAAATACTAATTCTTAACCAAAAACCAAGCAACAACAAACAGCTATATATTTTTGCTACCAAATACTTCTCCAAACATGTGAAAGACAAAATGGAGATAAGAGTAATAAAAAGTATATTTAATAATTGTTATTAATACGAGAAAATAAATATATAAATATTCAACGATATACTAAATTATTAGCAATTTTTTCAACTTATTAGAATTTAATTAATTGTTTAGTACTTTTTAAAAAGAAAGAATAGACAAATTAAATATATTGAAGATATAAAAAACCTTGAATTTTAAAAAGTATCTTATTTTATTATTTATTTTGGAAAAAGCGATGTTAAATGAGAGAGTAGAAAAAGTCTTGGGTACCTGCCACGGGTATTGTGAATTTGTGATGATGATGATGTTGATGGCGTGGAGAATACGACGGCGTTTTTTGTTGTGGTGAATGGCCATGTCATGGCTTTGTTTGATGTGTGTTGTTGCACTCACATTAATTATTTTTTGTGTGGGGGATATTACGAAAAAGGTGGTGTTAATTTCGGAGGCGGTGCAGGTGAAGATCATCGTTTTGGGGACTGAAAAATAAATATTAATTTAATTATTATATGCTGAGGGCTGAGGCTACGAAAAGAAAAAGAAAAGAAGGGATGGTGTTGGTTGAATGAGGCGTGTAGTACGCTGTGTTACTGTGTCTCCTTCTCAGTGGTCGCTGTCAAATAGGGACTAGAGCAACCAGTGCCCACCCACCCATAATTATCTTCTTTCTTTCTCTTTATCTCATTCTAATACCACATCCTTAACATATAACCCTCTTTTCTTTTACATATTACATACTGTTATTATAATAAATATTTTATTCATTAAAACAGATAACGTAATTAATATTTTCCATTAAATATTTATATTTACACCAATAGTTATAACTAAATGTTTAGTAAATAATTATGCATTCTAATTTTTTATAAATCAAAGCTTATGTAAAATAGTTTTTTATACGTGACTGTACTTGTAATTTTATAAAAATAATTACTTATGCTTATCATATCCAAATAATTTAAATAATTATTTATTTCTAATTTTTGTAAAAAATGTATTTATAAATATAATTAAATATAAAATATTTTCTGCTTTTTTTTTTTAATTTTTGTCTTTAAAAAATTACTTCATTTAACCGCACAAATAAATAGGCCTATGAAAAGAGTTAGATACTTGGTAGATAATTCTTAAAATATCTAACATAGAAATTTTTTAGTTGTTGAAAAAAATATTTCCATGTTTTTAATAAGGCCTATATAAAATAAATAAAATAGTACTGTACTATTACTGCATCATGTTAGTAAAAGAAAGTAAAGATAAATAAATAAATGTATGTTTGAAAATTTTTTAATATTTAAATTGAATATTAACATTTAAAATGTATTATATAATATTATAAATATATAAAATATGTGTTTAATATATGTTTTGTGTGTTGGCCAAAATGCTAATACACGTCTAATATGCATCGTGTGTATTGTAACATGTATTATACATGTTGATTTTTTATCTATAAAATTTATCCATCTAAAATTACATTAAATAATTTTATTTCAAAAAGAAGATATTAATATTTTTTTTATATTAAAAAAAATTAGCCGATGTATATACGTAAAGAATTAAATATTGAATTTAGTAGGTGTTGAATAGAGAAATAGTATAGGTTAAGAATAATAAATGTTTTACAGTTCGCGAGGTGGGTACGGTCGTCCTTTGACTAATAATTGCATGAGAAGAAGAAGAGGGTACAAAAACAAGATCCCTGCAGTGCAGTGCAGTTGAGATTTCACGGCACGCGGTTAAAAATGGTAATCCCTATTATTACTTCTTTTGTTCTTATTTTACTCTCTGCCACCCTTCTCTTTCTGTTCCTCATTCACACACCCTACTCTTAGACGCTCGCTAGTTACCACTACTATTATTTACATTATTTTATTAAAAATAGTAATATGAATATTAAAAATTAATATATTACTTAAATTATTTTTAATATATTTTATATTTATAATTTTATTTTATTTTATTATTTCTATAAAAAATTATGTTGATGCCTCCATGTGAGGGGCACGTGATCATTGTGGATTTCTTTATATATAATTCATCATAGTGTCTGTTTTCTTTAGTTTTCCTTTTTTTTTTTTTTGGTTTTTGGTGAGATCAGATGTGTCACCCCAAATTGAAGTCAGTGATCACTGATCAGCACCGGATGTGGGGACATGGGGGCATGCGCTTGCCTTTTATGGGAATCCAAATTATTAAAAGATTTTTATTATTATTTATTTTTATTTTTGTTATATACTAAACATGTCATTGTTAATAATTATTGCCAGTACATAGGAAAAATAAATATAGGATTTTATTATCTTGTATCTTAAGGTTATAAATTAAGAGTATTATAATTTTTTTATAAAAATTATTAAAAAATTTTATTGAAAGTTTTGGAGCACAAATTAATTATTAAATCCATAAATATATAAGTCTTGATAGGATTTTATAGTTTTAGAAAAAGATTTTATGAAAAATTAAAAGAGAAAGTAACGAAAATCTCTTATTTTATAAAATCATAAAACTATTAGAAATAAAAATACAATTCAAACATGCCTTAAAGTTTTCAAAGGAAATTAAAATATACAGTACATGTAGGGTTACGTTCCTAGTTCATAGTTTGGTTTGGTTCCAATCCATTAAGTTATAAGATAAAAAGACTGTTTTTATTTTTAATTTTTAATATTTAAATTGAGGATATCCTTAATATTTGAAACGATTCATTTTTGTTCGAAATAATTCTAGAAAGACTCCGTATTATCCTATCATTAAATATGGGTAAAATACACAATATTGTTAGTGTGTGTATAATAAACATGTTTAATCAATTTTGTCTCTTAATTAATTTGTGCAAATATCTTAATGTGTGATTTTAGAGGTAAGAAAAAAAGTTACTATTATTTATATTAAAAGATATTAGAATTTATTTGATGAATAAATAATTTTACAATAAAGTGAACATAATATCTGATAATAGGTAGACTAATAATAATATATTATACGAGTTAAAAATACTTATTTAACTAATTATATATATATATATATATATATATATATATATATATATATATATATAAAATTTAGCAGAGAAAGATTACGTTTCTGAGACATCGAATAAAAGATATTATAGGTAAGTTGGGAGAAACTATCAAAGCTTAAATTAGATGGGGTTAGAGTTCAAAGACCTAAGAGTCCAAAACCTAGCCTTACTTAAAAAGCAATGTTAGAGAATTATAACGAAGTCTGATTTTCTGCTAGCTAGAATGCTCAAAGAAAAATATTTCAGGTGTACTGACATAATAAAAGTAGAGATAGAAAATTTACCTTCTTGAAGCTGGAGAAGTGTATTGGAAGGGAGGAAAGTTATTGAGAAAGGACTCCTCTGAAAAATTAGCTCTGGCACAAACATCAGCATCTATTCAGATCCATAGTTACCTTCTATATAAGGGCTCTCCACACCGGAACTGCTAAGCACCATCACCCCAATGCAGACACTGGCAACAGTCAACCAATTGTTGTGCCCAGATAGAAAATGGAACCAACAATTAGTGAAAGATATATTTTCAACCCACATATCACAAAGGATACTCTCAACTCAAATTGGGGAGGGAGAGGATAAAGCTCACTGGCTCTTCCACAAGTCTGGTCAGTTTGAAGTCTCCTCGAGATATCGAGTTGCATATCAGTTTAATCACCCACCAATTGAGTTCACGCCAGAATTGGTTGCAAGAAAAGAAGTATGGAAGGAATTCTGGAAACTGAAATTACCCCCAAAAATTTTGTTCTTCCTCTGGCGTGCCCTGCTAGAGAGCCTTCTGGTCATGGTGAACCTCCACCGGTGAGTCGCGACAGAAATTCCACAATGCTCATTCTGCCATGAAAGGGAGGAGACCATCATGCACTGCCTATTTCACTGCACAAGAGTGCAAGAAATTTGGATTAGAAGCCCTTTTAGTGGAATCACAATAGGAGAAGACAAAGAACAATTTTACCTTTGTTGGAAAGACAAGAAAGCACACTTCCAACAACTGAAGATGGAGAACGTGGAGCTTGAAATGTTGGGTATCTATTGCTGGTGGATATGGAAGTCTCACAATGAATTCATATTTGAGCATATAGCATGATCTCCAATGGAGATAGTTCAATTGGCGAAACACTTTTCATCATCTCTTTCTGGTCATGTAACCCAATTCTACCTTAATTCTTCTTTAAAGATTGTTACTTTTCTCTTTTGAGGATCTTATGTAGCACGTGATGTGCATTGGGTTAACCTCCCACTTTTCTTTCTGTTGTCCCAATGAGACACTATACTCATTTCTTAAATTAATGAAATGAGCAAATCTGACATTGGCAAAAAAAAAAGGAGTACGTCTCTGTACTTAGAGAATGAGAGAAGGAGAGAGCGGGGATGAGCGTTTGAGGGTAAAACATAGTGAAGAAGATGACCATGCCATCGGAAGAGATAAGGGGAAGAGCGTGGGAGGGTGTGTATCTGGTGTCAAGGAGGGTTTAGAAAAGCCATCCAAAGTCTCTTTTAGAGATAAGGTCATTGGTGCAAAGAAGTCCAAGGCCTTTGCATTAGTAAGGTCTTTATCTGGGAATAGTATCACCATGGTGGTAGGTAAGCAAGGTGATTATCGTCTACCAAGTGTCAGTTTTACAAAAGAGGCAAAGAGCTGTCTAGTTGAACCATATAAGGAAGCTATCGTGATCAAGGTGCTGGATAAGCATTATGGCTACACGGCTCTTATGCATAAGTTTCGGATAGTATGACACATCAAAGGAGGGTTTGATTTGTTGGATGTGGGGTTTGGGTATTTTTTGGTTAAATTTGATATTGCTGCAGATCATGAGAAAGTCATGCTTGGTGGCACGTGGTTGATAGATAGTCACTATGTTGCAGTAAAGCCATGGGACGTGGATTTTAGGGCATGTGAACAATCCTTTGGATCAACGTTAGTATGGATTTAAATCTCGGAACTTCCGATATGGTGCTACTAAGAACAAGCAATGCTGCGAATTGCTTCTGCAATAGGGGTTCCGGTGAAAGTAGACTTGGCCACTAAACTTGCAGAGAGAAAAAAATATGCCAGAGATTGTATTCAAATTAATCTTAGGTTGCTGGTAATCAAGCATATTATAGTGGAAGGCATGACTCATGAAGTAGAGTACGAGAGTTTACAGTTGATTTGTTCACATTGTGCACGGTATGGACATGATAAATCTTTGTGCATAGAGAAGGAGTCCTCGGAAGGGAAGGGTGATTCTTTCGGTGATGGAAAGAAGCATGAAGCCCCAACACTAGTGCCACACAACAATCATGAAATTCAAAAAGAGGTTGAATTGGAAGCTCACAATTTGGGCGAGGATTGATAAACCCCATTTGTAGGGTTTATCTTGTGCCTAATTTATGAGATTTATCACCTTTTACCCACATTTATTCAATGAAATAGCATGGTTTCATGGTTATCTCCTTATTTGTGCTTAGATGTGAAAACATGCTTTTTAGGTCCTTAATTAGCTAAATTCAATTCACCTTTGATTCCACTAGATGCCTTGATTTGTTTGTTAAGTGATTTCAGGTTGAAAAGGCTAGGAATGAATCAAAAGAGTGAAGAGAAAAGCATGCAAAATGGAGAACACATGGAAAAAAGCCAAAGATTTGAGAAACATCATCTACGCGCACGCGCACGGTACGCGCATGCGTGGATTGCGAAATCTTCAGGGACGCGCATGCGCAATGTACACGTACGTGCCGGTTGGCGCACGTGATTTTTTTAATAGAAAACGTGCCCAGCGATTTCTGAGAGCTGTGGGGCCCAATTTAAACCAACTTTGGCGCCAAAATGCATATAAGGACCAAGGATTGAAGGGGAAAAGGGGGGATTCACTCATTTTCACTCATACACTCATTAGGATTAGCTTTAGTTAGTTTTTAGAGAAAGAATCTCTCTCTTCTCTCTAGAATTAGGAGTAGGTTAGATCTAGGATTAGGAATTAGGATTAGGTTTAGTTCTTAGATCTAGGTTTAATTCATGCTTTGATTTACTTTTCTTTTGTAATTTCTTCTTCTTCTACATCTTTTCTCTCTAGTTTAGCATTTAATTCTTGTAATTCTCTACTTTTATGTTGATGCAATTTTGTTCTTCCATTTTCCTTTAATGCAATTTATGATTCATGTTCCTTTATTGTTCATTTGATTTGTTGTTGTTTAATTCATTGCAATTGAGTAGTGTAGATTTACATTCCTTGCAATTTTACTATGCTTTCCTTTTATGCCTTCCAAGTGTTTGATAAAATGCTTGGTTGGATTTTAGAGTAGAATTTAGTGCTCTTAGCTTGGGAAGGTAACTTAGGAACTCTTGAGTTGCTAATGTCCAAGTGATTGACGATCGGGAGCCATTAACGCTAGATCTCATTAATTGATTTGGTGGAGAACTAGGACTTATGGACTTGGATTGACATAGCTCACTTGACTTTCCTCTACTATTAGTTAGGGGTTAACTTAGTGGGGTTGATCCTTGCCAATTCTCATGTTGTGGTTAGTGATTAGGATAGAGATCCTTGACCACCAACCTTTTTCAAGGCCTTTTTTAACTATTAGTTTAATTCATTGCCATTTACATTTCATGTCTCTTATCAAAAACCCCAAAATATAACTTATAACCAATAACAAGAACACTTTATTGTAATTCCTAGGGAGAACGACCCGAGGTTCAATACTTCGGTTTATAAATTTAGGGGTTTGTACTTATGACAAACAAATTTTTGTATGAAAGGATTATTGATTGGTTTAGAAACTATACTTGCAACGAAAATTCATTTGTGAATTTCTAAACCGTCAAAAGTCCAAATCATCAAAATGGCGTCGTTGCCGGAGAATTGCAACAGTGTTGTGTTATTGGTTATTGTATATATGTGAATATTGTGAATATGTTTGCCTTTTGCTTCTTTGTTAGTTCTTGCTAGTTTTAGGATTTGGTTTCCTTTGTTTCTTATTTGATATTATTTTCATTTTCTCTTGCTATCATGAATTCTCACTTTGGCTATGAGTTTGGTTCTCACTATGTTGCAGGAAATGAGGACTATAATGAGAATGTGTATCAAGGATGGAATAACCAAAGGTGGGAGGAGCCATATGCATATGATCAATCTTCATGGCAACAACCTCCACCAATGCACTATGAAGAAGAGCCATTCTATGATGCATATCAATCCAATGGTTATGGTGAATCTCCTTGTGACTTTCAATAACCACCACCATATGCCTATGAGTCCTATCCTCAACATGAACCTCAACCATACTCACAAGCCTCTTTTCACCAAACACCTCCATATGACCTTGACCCATTTCCACTCTACCAACCACCTTTTGAAACATATGAGCCATACATGGAACCACCATCCCAAGATCACTACTCCCAAGAACCACCTCAATACACACTACCACATCCTTACCAAGAAGAACCACCTTCCTATCATGAACCCTTTCTCCAAGACATTGAACCCTCTTATCCACCCCAATCCTCAATGGATGAAACCCTTAGCTTTATACTTCAAGGGCAAGGAGAAATGCAAAGGGAGACACTAGAATTTGTGGCTACCTTGACCAAGGTAGTAAGCATTTTAGTCTCCCAATATTTGAGCACTCAAAGCACTCCCATGTTCACATGTGGAGAATCAATTGAAAAGCATAGCATGAAAGAGAGATTGGAAACTTCGGTAGAGAATGAAGAATGCCACTTTGTGCTAGAGCAATTGGAGGAGCCTATGATCATTGAAGAAGAGGAAGAAGTGGTTGAAGACTTAGGAGATGCGGAACCTCCTTGGGAACCTAGAGTTGAAGAGAACCTCTCCAAGAAGAGTGAATTTGATGTTGAGAAGGAATGTGCACAACCTCCAAGGCATATCCCATATGAAGACTTGGAAGGAGTGGAGCAAGAATTGAGTTCACTTGGTGATGAAGATCATGCATCCGACCTTCTTGGTGGTGAATCCTTTGAGTTTGAAGAACCTTCTCCCAATGAGATGGAAAGCAATGTGGAGGTAGATTTTTCTCTTCCTCCCATTTATGATTTGAGTGATGGAGAAGAGCTAGATGAATTTGATGAACAAAGGATTGAAATCGAAGAAGTGTGTCAAGAGGTGGAAGTGATTAAGGAAGAACATAAGGGAGTAGAGCTTGCAAGGACATTGGAAATACCTCTTCCCAAGCCATCACCATCCATTCTTTCATTCAAGTGGGTAAATTCCTTATACTTAAGCTTTATTATTCCCCTTGAATATGGTTTGCTAGAGACGGATGGTCAACTTAGACATATTCATGGCTTTAAGAGTAAAAGAGAGATGGCTAGTGGTTGGAAACATTATTCTAGGCTCATTATGGTTGCATGTTCAAAGTTTAATTGTAAGGGTTCATATAGAGCTAAATCGCTTGGGTCTAGGAGCATGTTTGGCCACTTAAATGAGAATTCTAAGGTCATACCACCCGGATGGACTAATAATAATGATCAACTTCAAGATGGGTGTGAAAATAAAGTGTAGGGTTTATCAAGGATTCTCGTAATTTGGGTGAGAAATTAGGAGTTGTTAAAGGGAAGAATGCGATTACGGAATCATTGGCTCCTCATGTGCTTGATGGTCATGTTAATGAGGCATGCATGGATGATGAAGAGGGCTGGCAACAAGTGTTGCGTAAGGAAAAATTCAAAATGGGTCATTGACGATCGGGTTTTCTACTAGTAAAGAATTTTATAAAAATAATCGCGTTGTAAGTATAGTTTCTAAACCAACAGAGAATCTTTTCGTACAAAAGTTTGGTTGTCACAAGTAACAAAACCCAATAAAATTTATAACCGAAGAATTTAAACCTCGGGTCATCTTCTCAAGGAATTGCATGGAGATGTATTTATTATTGGTTATGAGTTTTTATCTTTTTGGGGTTTTGAAATAGGGAACAGGAAAATAAATTAGCAATAAAGTAAATTAATTATCATGAACACCAGTGCAAAGTATAAGAACTGGAAATCCCATCCTAGTTATCCTTATCAGATGTGATGAGAATTGTTTATTGTTCCCACTTAGTTAACCCTTACTAAATAAAGGAAAGTCAAGTGGACTAATTAATTTGATTTCTTAAGTCCTAGTCAACTCCTGTGGAAAGACTAGCTTTAGAGGGATCCAAATCAATCAGCAAATTCCAATTTTCAATCAATAGCTGAGTTTGATAACTCAAGTGTCACCAATTACTTAACCAAAGCAAAGGGGAAAAAATCTAAATTATTTATATCATAAATAGAAGAAAGCAATCATAAATCTGAAATACCTCAAATTGCATTAAATAGAATATTCAAATCTAACATGAAGAGTTCATAAGCCAATTTGGCTAAATAAGTAATTAACAAGTAAAATCATTAGAATAAATAAAAGTAGAAGAGAAACTTAAATTAAAGGAACATTGAACCTGGAATGAAGAAAACGAAGAAATCCTAATCCTAAAACTAAGAGAAATCCTAAATCCTAAAAGCTAAGAGAGAGGAGAGAGCCTCTCTCTCTAGAAACTACATCTAAAACCTAAAATTGTGAATAATGAATGTTGTATCTATGAATGGATGGATTTCCCCACTTTATAGCCTCTAATCTGTATTTTCTGGACCAAAAACTGGGTCAAAAATAGCCCAGAAATTGCCTCCAGCGATTTCTGATACATCCAGCACGCGGCAAAGTCACGTGTACGCGTCGTCCACGCGTACGCATGGATTGAATTTTCTTCAGGTCACACGTGCGTGTGATCTACGCGTGTGCGTCACCTATCTTCGAGGCAGCTATGGCAAATTATATATCGTTGTGAAGGCCCGGACGTTAGCTTTCCAACGCAACTGAAACTGTCTCATTTGGACCTCTGTAGCTCAAGTTATGGTCGATTTAGTACTAAGAGGTCAGGCTGGACAACTTAGCAATTCCTTCAGTTTCTTGTATTCCTTCCACTTTTGCATGCTTCCTTTCCATCCTCTAAGCCATTCCTAATTTCCTACCTTATAAACCCTGAAGTCACTTAACACACATATCACGGCATCGAATGGTAATAAGAGAGGATTAAAATTAGCAATTTAAAGGCCCAGGAAACATGTTTTCAATCATAGCACAAGATTAGGAAGGAAAATGTAAAACCATGCAATTAGTATGAATAAGTGTGAGAATAGTGGATAAAATTCACTCAAATTAGCACAAGATAAACCATGAAATAGTGGTTTATCAATCTCCCACACTTAAACATTAGCATGTCCTCATGCTAAGCTCAAGAGAAGCTATAAGAGAATGAAGAGGAATGGTAAAAAGTATGAAATGCAACCTATCTATATGAATCCAACTACATACAAAATGTTTCTACCTACTTGGTTAAAACTAAACAAATCTTTTAAGAACAAATATGAACTGGATTTCACTAATTCAAATCACAAAATAAAGTACAAGTGAACTTGCAGAAGAAAATAGCTCATGAAAGTCGGGAACAAGGAATCGAGTATCGAACCCTCACTGGAAGTGTATGCACTCTAATCGCTCAGGTGTTTAAGGTTCGATCTCTCAATTCTCTACTAATCTTGCTTTCTAAGGCTTGTTTTTTTTCTACCAATCAACAAAGAATTAATGCACAAATACACATATCAAGAGGTCTTTTAAGGGTTGTAATGGGGTTAGGGTCAAGGTAGGAATGTATTTGGTCAAGTGGACTAAAATCTGAATCATTAATTAACTTAAACTTTTCACCTAACTTAGACAATCCATGTAATCAAAATACAAAACCTAACTGTCTATTAACCATGTTTTCCACATATTTATGCATCCTGATTCGAGTACAATACATATGCATTGCTATCACCATTTACTTTGGGGCATTTTGTCCCCTTTTATTATTTGCTCTTTTTCTTTTCTTTTTCTCTCTTTTTTTTTCTTTTTCTATCTTTATTTTCTTAATATTTTTTTCTTCTCTTTATCAATGCATATGATTAAGGTATTGAATGCATAAACATGTTCTTAACATTTTTGTTCATATTTTCTCAAGAATACACAACACCCAATTCTCAAACCAAATATTGGCAAACCCAATTTCCCCACACTTAATTCGTGAGCACTGTCACTAGTCTAAGCTAACCAAGGATTCAAACTAAGGATATTATTATTTTCCACTTAGAGTTAGTGATGAGCTAAAGTAAAGAACAAAGGGGTAAAATAGCCTCAAAATTGGTTTGCAAGGGATAATGAAAGGTAAGGCCATATGGGTATGTAACCTTAGTGAAACAAAGGCCTCAATAATATAAGTGCATGCATACATCAAACAATGAAAATATAGAATTAAGCAAGACAAAGATCACAATTTTAGAGAGAACAAAACACACCAAAATAAAATTTTGGTTGATAAAATGCAACCAATCAAATAGGCTCAAAATCTCACTGGTTTTGTTTGTTCGAGCTCTAAACCATGTTCCAAAATAAAATTTCTTCAAACAATTTCAATAAAAATTTTGATTCAAATTAGTGAAATGCAATAAAAAAGTTTCTTGAAAAAGAAAATATTACTTCAACCAAGTGGTGATAAAATATGCACAAAATCAAACAAATATGCAATCAAACATACAAATGCAACAATGAACTAGCAAAGAAAATAAAACATCGGTGTTGAGAAGGAAATAACTAACCCACGGAAGTCGGTATCGACCTACCTACACTTAAAGATTGCACCGTCCTCGGTGCATGCTAAGATGTGCAAGTGGACAGGTTGCTCCAACTGACGCTTTTCTTCCAGAGAATCTGCAGATAGACTTGTCTGTCTCCCCATGTAAACGTCTTCTGTTTCCCTTCCTCGGTGGCCATCCTAAAAGAAGAGAAAAAGAAGAAAAGTAACCCAGAAACAAAGATAGAAAACAAAAAAAATATGAGTGGGTTAATGCCAAATAATAAGGGTCTCAATTACATGATAGCTACAACATGTGAATGAAAAAATAGTAGAAGCAACTGGCATATCCATAGTGCAAAAATTGCAACAAAAGGAAAAGAGAGTGTGGGTAATGCAAGACAGTATAAACTCAGGCTAATGCAAAAGTAATACAAGTATCATAAAAGATTAGCATTGACTTAAATAATATTACCCAACGGTGTAAAACAAGTCACTAAGCACCAAAATAATACCAGAAAAGATACAACAGTTGAATAAGAACATTTAACACCAATGGTAAAATAATAAACTTAGAAAAGAAAATAGAACATGCATAAGCAAGATGAAAATGAAATGAATGAAAGTATGCAAATATAATAAAGAAAATAGAATGAAAGAGAATAAGGATGAGAAGAAGGTGAAGAAGGAGAAAGTAAGAAAGAATGAAGAAAGAAGTAGAAAGGAGGGAAGAAAGAAGGAGAAGAAAAAAATTAAGAAGGGAGAAGAAAGAATTAGGATTGGGGGAGAAAAGATAAGAATTCTGGCGCAGATCTAGTTAAACTGTGCGTCGCATGCGACGTGGACGCGTGTATCACGCATTCGCGTGAGTTGCGCTATTTTCAAGTGATGCGGACGCGTCAGGGACACGTACGCGTGGATGGGTTGTGCGTTTGGCACGGAGGCAGCCTCGCGCACGCACAACTCTCTGTCCCATACGCACTATTTCCAAAAATTCAACCGACGCGTGCGCGTGAGGGACGCGCACGCGTGGATGGTCTGGAGGGAAAAATGACGCGTACGCGTCAGGGACGCGCACGCGGACGTTGCTTGTGCTCCTAGCACCATGCCAGCATCATGCCATCACAACTCTCTGCCCAAACCTTGTTTACGCTGATTTGCAGGGTCACGCGTTTGCGTAAGCGACGCGCACGTGTGGAGGGCTGATTTTGCAAGCGACGCATACGCGTCAGGGACGCGTACGTGTGGGCGTGTTTTTGCATAAGGCACGCCTCCAGCCACACTCCTGTGCAACTCTCTGTTTCGTTCTTCCTTGTCTTGCATGCACATATGACGCGTACGCGTCAGCGACGCTTGCGCGTCGTGTGCTTTTTTTTTTATATATGCAGAATGCAGCATGCAGATGAATATGCAGAAATTATGAATGAACACTAATAAAAACAAAGTAGAATAAAATAAAACTAAGAATAGAACAAAATAAAAAAAAAAACTAAGACTGAAAAAGAACGATCATACCATGGTGGGTTGTCTCCCACCTAGCACTTTTAGTTAAAGTTCTTAAGTTGGACATCTGGTGAGCTCCCTGTTATGGTGGCTTGTGCTTGAACTCATCCAGGAATCTCCACCAATGTTTGCAATTCCAATAGCCTCCGGGACCTCAAACTAGGCACATAAAGCCTTCAAGCAAGTGACAAGGCCCCAAGAGTGTTGATTTGTGGAATGAATTCTGGGGTCCCAAACCTTGCCTTTGCACCTGTCTTTTTGTTGATCATCATTGTTCCAACCGGGTGGCAAGCAATCTGCATTCTCACTGAAGCGGCCAAACAACTTCCTAGACCCATTCAGTCGAGCTTTACACCAACCTTTGCATTTAAACTTGGAACGTGCGACCATATTAAATCTTGCAGGATAACTCTTACCACTAACCATCTCCCTCTTACTCTTAAAGCCACAAAGAGCTCGAAGATGACCATCTGTTTCAAGTAGCCCATATTCAAGTGGGAAAGTAAAGGTTAAGGATAAGTATTTTACCCACTTGAATGTTGTATTGGATGGTAATGGCTTTGGGGGAGAGGTCTCCAACAGCTTCGGCAAGGTGATTTCAAGCTCCATTCCCTTGTGCTCTCCCTTGACATCTTCCACCTCTTTGCAAGCTTCTTCAATTTCAACCTCTCCCTTTTGTTCAATGGGAGGGGGTTCAATTATAGATGGAAGCTCATGAATTATTGAACTCATCTCATGATCAACCGCTTCCAAGTCTTCAACCATGATATGCCTTGGAGGTTGTACACCCTCCTCAACATCAAATTCAACCGTCTTGGAAGGAGGCTCTATGCCTTGAGGTTCAAATGGAGGTTCCGCATCTCCTAAATCTTCAACCACTTCCTCTTCTTTAGTAATTTTGGCTTTCTCCACTTGCTCTAGTACAAAATCAGACTCCTCCTTGATGTCTTCCTTTCTATGACAACTCCCTTCAACTATTCTTTCATCTTCAAGGGTCTTTCCTGCCACTACCTTTAGGGCCTCCTCTAGCTTCTTATGAAGTATGGATTTGCGAAGATGATTCCTTCTCTCTTGTTCCATGTCAATAGCATAACTGGGATCATCTTGCTCTTGGATTGATGGATTTGGGCATTCTTGAACGGAGGGTGGTGGTATACTAAAACTTGAGGGTTGAATATTGGAGGTAGAGGGTTGGTTCATGCGGGATATAAGATTTTAGAGTGTAGAGGTGAGACCAATGATATTAGAGATGAGTGTGTTGTTATCCAATGGAGGTTGGGGTGGATAGGAGGGTTCATTTGTTGGGAGAAAGGGCTCATAGTACGGAGGTGGTTCTTCTTGATAAGGATATGGAGATGATGAATATTGAGGTGGTGGTTCTGGGTGTGGTTCATATGGAGGTGAATGGTGGAAAGGGGCTTGTGAGTGTGGTGGTTCAAAGGTATGTTGGGGAGGTGGTTCATAAGCATATAGTGGGACTTGTTGGTAACTACAAGGGGGTCCACCATATTCATCATCTTGGTATGCTCTCTGGAATGGCTCTTGACCATAGTAATTTGGTGGAGGTGGTTTGTCACGAAAGGGTCCACCATAACTATTGTCTTGGTATGCATCACAGAATGGTTGTTGGTTATAGCGCATTGGAGGGGGTTGTTGCCAAGAGGGTTGATCAAATCCTTGTGGCTCTTCCCATCTTTGATTCTTCTAACCTTGATGCCTGTTCTCATTATAGCTTCCATTCTTTACAACAACATTGGAACCAAACTTGAAACCAGAGGGGTGAGAATTCATAGTAGCTAAAGAAAATAAAAATTAATAAAAATTAATGAAAATAAACTCCTAAAACTAGAAACACTAACAAAGAAACGAAAAAGAAAATATTTACAATAACCAATAATAAGGCACACGTTTGCAATTCCCTGGCAACATCGCCATTTTGACGATCGGGTTTTCTACTAGTAAAGAATTTTATAAAAATAATTGCGTTGTAAGTATAGTTTCTAAACCAGCAGAGAGTCTTTTCGTACAAAAGTTTGGTTGTCACAAGTAACAAAACCCAATAAAATTTATAACCGAAGTATTTAAACCTCGGGTCGTCTTCTCAAGGAATTGCAGGGAGGTGTATTTATTATTGGTTATGGGTTTTTATCTTTTTGGGGTTTTGAAATAGGGAACAGGAAAATAAATTAGCAATAAAGTAAATTAATTATCATGAACACTAGTGCAAGGTATAAGAACTGGAAATCCCATCCTAGTTATCCTTATCAGATGTGATAAGAATTATTTATTGCTCCCACTTAGTTAATCCTTACTAAATAAAGAAAAGTCAAGTGGACTAATTAATTTGATTTCCTCAAGTCCTAGTCAACTCCTGTGGAAAGACTAGCTTTAGAGGGATCCAAATCAATTAGCAAATTCTAATTTTCAATCAATAGCTGAGTTTGATAACTCAAGTGTCACTAATTACTTAACCAAAGCAAAGGGGAAAAAATCTAAATTAGTTATATCATAAATATAAGAAAGCAATCATAATATGAAATACCTTAAATTGCATTAAATAGAATATTCAAATCTAACATGAAGAGTTCATAAGCCAATTTGGCTAAATAAGTAATTAACAAGTAAAAGCATTAGAATAAATAAAAGTAGAAGAGAAACATAAATTAAGGAACATTGAACCTGGAATAAAGAAAATGAAGAAATCCTAATCCTAAAACTAAGAGAAATCCTAAATCCTAAAACCTAAGAGAGAGGAGAGAGCCTCTCTCTAGAAACTACATCTAAAACTTAAAATTGTGAATAATGAATGTTGTATCTATGAATGGATGGATTTCTCCACTTTATAGCCTCTAATCTGTATTTTCTGGACTGAAAACTGGGTCAAAAACAGCCCAGAAATCGCTCCCAGCAATTTCTGATACGTCCAGCACGCGGCAAAGTCACGCGTACGCGTCGTCCACGCGTACGCGTGGATTGAATGTTCTCCAGGTCATGCGTGCGCGTAATCCATGTGTGTGTGTCGCCTATCTTTGGGGAAGCTATGGCAAATTATACATCGTTGTGAAGCCCCGGATGTTAGCTTTCCAACGCAACTAGAACCGCCTCATTTGGACCTCTGTAGCTCAAGTTATGGTCGATTTAGTACCAAGAGGTCAGGCTGGACAACTTAGCAATTCCTTCAATTTCTTGTATTCCTTCCACTTTTGCATGCTTCCTTTCCATCCTCTAAGCCATTCCTAATTTCCTACCTTATAAACCCTGAAGTCACTTAACACACATATCACGGCATCAAATGGTAATAAGAGAGGATTAAAATTAGTAATTTAAAGGCCCAGGAAACATGTTTTCAATCATAACACAAGATTAGGAAGGAAAATGTAAAACCATGCAATTAGTATGAATAAGTGTGAGAATAGTGGATAAAATTCACTCAAATTAACACAAGATAAACCATGAAATAGTGGTTTATCAGTCATCCATCAGGTTTAACGGACCAAGATGGAAAGCAGCACAAGTATAGTTCGAGAAGGGTCCCAAGGCCCAATTTGCATGGTGATGGAGGCAAATCAATTGGCATTAGGATGGGGCAGCGAGGAAAATATGAAACTGTGCCATCTCCATCGTGTAGAACTCTTGCGCATCGTGAAATTTCTCTCCGGAAGCGTCCGTGACCTTCCTCGCTACAGAACTTGCCAGTTGATAAAAATGGCGGTGCAAATAAGGGAACCTTAGTAGATGGAAGCATGGCGGGTGCAACGTTGGAGGGTCCGAGGGTGGCAATTATTGAGAATTAGAGTGTGTCAGTAATGCAGGCCAAACCACTCACGGAGGAAAAATGTCGGTAAATATTTTTACAAAAATGTCGCATTGCAAGTATAGTTCTAAACCGACAATCAATATTTAAATTGTTTGTCACTTAAACAAACCCAATAAAATTAACCGAAGTATTTAAACCTCGGGTCGTCTCTTAAGAAATTGCAGGGAAGTGTACTTATAATTGGTTATAGAAAAGTATTTTTGGGGTTTTTGTGATAAGAGACAAGTAATGTAAATAACAAGGAAATAAAATAACAACTAAGAAAAGTCCTAGCAAGGATTAAGAATTGGAATTTCTATCCTCATTATCATTATCAATTGTAATGATAATTGCCTTTTGCTTTCACTTAGTTAACCTCTAACAATGAAGAAAAGTCAAGTGAGAAAAATCAACTTAAGTTCACAAGTCCTAGTCAAAGATCAGATTTAGTGAAGTCTAAGCCAACTAGCAATTTTCAATCACCAATCAACAAAAGAATTTTGATAACTCAAGAGTCTCTAATTGATCAATCCAAGTTAAGAACATAAAAATCTAATTTAAAATCCAACCAAACATTTTCTCAAACACATAAAAGGCATAAAATAAAAACAGAGAAAACTAACAAGACATAGCAAAATCTAAGACTAACCAAAGTAAGGAAATAACAATAACAAGGCAATTGAACAATAAGAAACGAGAAACATAAATTGCATTGATGAAAGTTGAGAGTAACACATGAGTTCATAAACTAAATTAGCATAAAAGAATCAATAAGAGAAGTAGATAACTTAAGTACTAGAACAAATAAGAGTAGAAGAAAACTAAATTAAAGCAAGGTAGAATTCTGAAATTAAGAAAAAAAAACAAGACTAAAAACCCTAAAACCTAGAGAGAGGAGACAGCCTCTCTCTCTAGAAAAACTATATAAAACCTAACTAATGTCAATGAATGTGTGAATGATTGATTCCCTCCCATTCGTCCCACTCTGTAGCCTCTAAGCTTCATTTTCGGGCTTGAAACTGGGCCAAAAACAGCACAGAAATTGCCCCCAGCGAATTCTAATATCTGTAGCACGTGACGCTTTATCACACACACGCGTGACTGAACTTTTCACCTGGCCATGCGTAGGCGTCAGCCACGCGTGCGCTCGTATGTCTGCTACACTGGTCACGCGTACGCGTCGCTGCCAGCTTCTCAAAACTTCAACTTCTTGTGTTCCTTCCACTTTTGCATGCTTCCTTTCCATTCTCTAAGCCATTCCTGCCCTATAAACCCTAAAAACACTTAACAAATGTATCACTGCATCGAATGGTAATAAGAGAGAATTAAAATTAGCAAATTTAAGCCCAAAGAAGCATGTTTTCAATCATAGCACAAAATTAGGAAGGAAAATGTAAAACATGCGAATTATATGAATAAGTGTGAGAATAATGGATAAAATCCACTCAATTCAGTACAAAATAAACCATAAAATAGTGGTTTATCAACCACCTATTGAGGTTGGTGATTCTATTTAGAGTATTATGTTCTTATTTATTCTGTCACTATTATTTATGGATAGTTTAAATATGATTGTTTGGAATGTTAGGGGTGCTTCTAATAAGTTAGCCCGGGTGCATTGTAAGGAACTTGTTAGAAAATTTAGACATGCTTTCTTTATTATGGTTGAAACTCACTCTCCTTTTCAGCATTTAAAATTATTTTGGGAAAAGTTGGGTATCACTCTGTTGGTATGGTGGAAGCAGAGGGACATAAGGGTGATATTTGGTTTCTATCCTCTATGCATAGTGTTTGTTGTTAGCTCATTGATGCTTTTAATCAGGGTGTTACTGTTGAGGTTCAATCTGATAATTTAATTTGGAGTTGTAGTGGTATTTATGGTAGCCCTCAATTTAATAAAAGGGTTCTCTTTTGGAATTATCTTGTTGCACAATCTATTGTTTTTCAAGGACCTTGGATTGTTCTTGGTGATTTTAATAATGTCATATTTTCTCATGAATCTAAGGGCTGTCAATTTTTTCATCAAAGAGCAGACATATTTGCTACTTCATTAGGGGATAGTGGTTTGTTTGATTTGAAGACTATTGGGAGACGGTTTTCTTGGTACATGAGGGTGAAAAATTATGTTGATGTGGAAAAAAAAACTTGACTGAGTCTGTATAAATAGTGGTTGGTTATCTATTTTTTCAGAGGCTTATGCAGAAGTTTTAAATAGGCTTCAGTCTGATCATTGTCCTATTCTGGTGCGTTGTAAAGATCGTCCTCAGCCTAAAGGGAATCGCCCTTTTCGTTTTGTAACTGCTTGGACTACTCATCACGAGTATAAGGATATTGTGAATCAGTCATGGTGGTCTGGTAATAGAGAGATTCATGGCAAGCTTTTGAAAGTGCAGAAGAATTCATTAGAGTTTAACTCGAAGGTGTTTGGTAACATTTTTGTTAAGAAATGTGAATTAGAGCAACAAATTAATTATTTACAAAAGTGTTTGGAAGTGGTGGATAGCATTTATTTGCGTCAGAAAGAGCAACAGTTGCTTGATGATTATAATAATACTCTAGTGCAAGAAGAGGTCCTATGGTTCCAAAAATCCAGAGAGCAGTGGGTAAGGTTCGGGGATAGGAATACAAGATTCTTTCATATTCACACTCTCGTGCGAAGGAAGCATAATAAGATTCATGGCCTTTTTCTCAATGATGGAGTATGGGAAACTGATCCGGAGGTTCTGAGTCGAAAAACATAATCTTTCTACAAAAACTTATTCTGTCATTTAGATGATGTTGATTTGGGTTGCCTTGGTGATGTGCCTCTTCCTTCTCTAAATGAGGAAGCTTGCAATGATCTTACGACACCAGTTACCATGGAGGAAGTCAAAACAACTATTTTTCACATGAATTGCTTTAAAGCTTCGGGTCCTGATGGGTTTCAAGCTTTCTTCTTCAAGGAATATTGGGAGATCATTGGTCTTGATGTCTGGAAGATGGTTAAGCAGGCATTCTCCGGTGTTGCTCTTGATCCGAGAATGATGGAGACTTTACTGGTTCTTATTCCGAAGGTTGAATTGCCGGTATCTATGAAAGATTTCAGACTGATTAGTCTCTGCAATTTAGTTTACAAGATAATCACGAAGATCCTTGTTAATAGACTTTGTCCTCATCTCGTGGAGATTGTTGGCCCGCTGTAAGGAGGATTTATTCCGGGATGAGAAACTCCTGACAATATCATTATTGCTCAAAAGGTCCTCCTCTTTATGAAGAAGACTAAATCAAAGAAAGACACACTGGCCTTTAAGATTGATCTGGAGAAAGCTTATGACAGAGTTGACTGGAGGTTTTTAGCCCATACCCTTAAGAGCTTTGGTTTTTCTAGCCTTATAATTAGTTTGATTATGAATTGTGTCACTGCTTCCTCCTTATATATTCTTTGAAATGGAAATTGTCTGAATGAATTTACTCTTAGTCGGGGTCTTAGACAAGAAGACCCTATGTCACCCTATCTTTTTGTGTTGTGTATAGAGAGATTGGCATGCTTTATTAGTTATCAGGTTGATTTGGGATTGTGGGAGCCGGTTGCTGTTTCTAGAGGGGGACCAAGAATATTCCACTTAATGCTTGCAGATGACTTGCTTTTATTCTGTAAAGCTACAAAGAGACAAGTGCAAAATGTGATGTTGGTTTTAGAGACTTTTTGCAAAGCATCTGAGATGAAGATTAATATAGAGAAGTCTAAAGCGCTCTGCTCCAAGAATGTCTCTGCAACAAGGAAAGAGGTTTTCATTGGGGTGTCCTCTATCAGATTTGTCCAGGACTTGGGGCAAGTATCTTGGAGTTACCCTTAGCCATTCTAAGATAACCCGTTCAGCTTTCAATGGTGTCCTGGATAAGATTCGGGATAGACTAGCAAGTTGGAAAGAGAGTTTACTCAATCGGGCTGGTAGACTTTGCTTGATTAATTCTGTTGCAGCCGCTATTCCCACGTACCAGATGCAGGTCTCTATTTTTTTCAAAGGAATCATTAGTAAATTAGAGTTTATGATGAGAAATTTTCATTAGAAAGGACAAGTTGATGGAAGCGGATTGAATCTTGTTAGTTGGAAGGTTCTAGTTACTCTAAAAAAATATGGAGGTTTGGGGATTAGAGATCCTTATTGTGTGAATATTGCTCTTCTTGGAAAGCTAATTTAGACTTTTTTCCAGCAGGCAAACAAGTTATGGGTCCAATTGTTGGATGCTAAATACCGATCATCTCTATATGACTGTTTTGGTTGTCCTAAGAACAAGGACTCTCCCATTTGGAGGAGTCCTTGCAAGGCTTGGAAAGTGTTAAAGGATTGGTTTGTTTGGTGTATTGGGGATTTGAACCAGAATTTTTGGTTTTCTAGCTGGAAGAGAGAAGGAAAGTTATCTAATGAGATGGATTATGTTCACATTTCTGATTCGAACCTCCGGATACAGGATATCTGGTCAGTTGGTAGGTGACATTTGGATACTCTTTATTCTCCTTTATCTCAAAATCTGAAAGGTAATATTCTTTCTTACAATCCAGATGTGCAAGCAAGTCCGAAAGTGGGTTGGTATTGGTCTGGGTCTGCTGCCAAAGTATATAACTCACGCAATGGTTACTTGTAGTTGTGTAAGCAGCTGTTTGGTTGGGAGGAGCGGGAGCATTGGCTTTGGCGTCAGCTTGTTTCGGTAAAGCACAAGTTTTTGGCTTGGCTTGTCTTAAGGAGGCTCTTCCTACTGCAATTTTTTGCTTCAGAAGAGGGATGTCGTCATTGGATAGGTGCCCAAGATGTCTTTCTAGCTAGGAATCAGTTTTTCATTGTATTCGAGATTGTCCAAAAGCTCAGCTTGTATGGCATAAATTGGATATTTCTTGTCATCCTCTAAATTTGAAGAACTGGTTCTTGTATCATAGCAGAGAACATTCATTTAGGTTCTTTTCAAGACTTTGGTGGATATGGCGAGTAAGGAATAATGACATCTTTAATCCTCATGAGACTTGGTCTCCGAAAAAAGTAATTTGTCTGGCATTAGCTTCAGAAAAGGAGTTTAGGAATATTTTTGAATTACAACGTATGTCCCTTCCTTCTATTCTAAATGGGTTTTAGAATGCCCCATCCATTGGTATTTTCAAGATTAATTGTGATGCTAGTTAGCTTGATTTTGATGACAGTGTTGGTTTTGCTTGCGTTATTAGAGATTGTAATGGGAGTTGGCAGAGGGGGTGTTTGGAAATGATTGAGAGTAATAGCATTCTTCAAGGGGAATTGTTTACTATTTGGAGAGGATATCTCTTAACTTGGGATGTGGCTCAACGGGATGTTATTTGTGAGATGGATTGTGTGGAAGCGTTTAATCTTGTTACTAATCACCAAGATGGTTCTGGGTTTATTGATTCGTTGGTACTCAAAATAAAGGATATCATGCATTGGAATTGGCGTGTAGACTTTCGTTTGATTATGAGAGATGCAAATACAGTGGCGGACACCATGGCAAAGATGACAATGAATTTACAACTTCATCATGTAGAATTTTCTTCTTCTTAAAAGAAGTTTAAGAGTAGTCTTAAATGGGACTGTTTCTCTATTTAAGCAGTTCCTTTGTTTTTCTTATTTTTTTTGTTTAGCTTATTAAAAAAAAAAACCTAATTATATCGTCACTTTATACTTTATTAAGATTACTAAGTTTCTTTTCAGATTTACTGGAGGAATTGACTCAATTTATTTATTTATTTGTTTGAAATAAAAAACTATTCAAACATTAATTTTTTGAAATAAAAATTTAAAAAATATAGTGATTTACTTATAAGCAAATAAGCAATGATGAGTGCCTGAATAATGGTAATGATGAGAGAATGAATAATCCTCCATGAAATCTGACATGTATGTGAAGAATACAAATATATATCAAATTTATTAATAATTATCTGCATGGACATATAGTATAATTAATTGATGAGAAAGTATTGGGCAACCTAAGTATAACGTTTCAAAATTGTGTGTATACAAATTTCGATAATGACATTCATTGAATCTGTGCTTGTTGGCAATGGGAACGGATGATGATGGATTTATTCTCCATGATGAAACGAAAATGATATTTTATTTCTTTATTTTGTTTTTTCAAAATTACATTATGAACAGAAATAATATTCTAGCATATTTAGACAATGAAAATGATAGATGGATGATTCTTGAATAATAAAAAAAGGTGGCTAACAATAACAAAGGTGAGAGTCGTGCGGGGTTGGGTGGCATGAACAAGTCAATGGGTAACGCGGCTGATTGACATGTAAATATATAAATTTAAATAGCTTGTATATATATTTATTTATGAACAAAATAATAAGATAATTGATAGCTATGAACAAATTAACGATACATGAAAATGAAACGTGGATGTCATTTATGGATAACTTCAACAATGTTTGAAAAGATTTAAATAATTGTTGTGAAATAAATGAGATAAATCTCAATTTGGCTGCTGAAATTTAGTCCGATGATTAGAATGATTCTACAATTTTGTTAGTCCTAATTAGAACCCCCAAATTTATAATTGTAGCTCTGTCTTGCCCCTGCGATCATCTTCGTCAGCAGAATGCTAATCTGATGCAATTACATGACATGATGGACACTACTTAAACGACGATGCATTGGTTTTGCGTCCAAACCCTTTGAAAACTACATCGTTTCAGTTTTTTGTGGGTTAAAACTCTCTTTCTTTCCACTAGGACGATCATAAGTTGCAAAACATCAAGAAAATCCTTACACTACGTGGTTTCCAAAGGGTTTGGGCGCAAAACTAATGCGCCGTCGTTTAAGTAGTGTCTACCATGTCATGCAATTGCGCTAGATCAGCATTCCGGTGATGGAGATGATCGCAGGGGTAAGCTATAGCCACAATTACAAATTTAAGGGTTCTAATTGGGGCCAACAAAATTGTGGGGGTCATTTTGAGCATCGGCCAAATTTCAGGGGTCAAATTGAGATTTAACTCGAAATAAATAAATAAGGAATATAAAATAGAGAAATATAAATATGTTCTTATCTCACTATAATATAAATAATTTATCTATTTATTAATATTATAAATATTATAGCTTAAAACCACATAAAGATAAAAAGAGAGAGAGAGAGAGTTTATTAACAGAGAAGAATATTATAGTAAAAGAAAGAGAATGCAATGTTCTATTGCTGTGTGTATATTACGTGAGGATTTGCCCTCTATTTATACATACAAAAATTCAACCATTCAACCTTCATTAATTCTCAATTTGTATTGAAAAGTTAAGCTTTGAAAAGCTCAATCGCCCACATTAATAGACATTCATTGTTATCATAACACTCTTCCTTGGATGGCTATTTAGGAATATCATTAAAACCTTACTAAAGAAAAATTCAATGGAAAAAAAAAATCTTAGTGAAGAAAAAAGAGTACAATATCCTTTGTGATGGGGACTGCCTCATTAAAAACCTTGTTAAGAAAAACCCAATGGAAAAAACCTGACCAAGGAAAAAAGGGTACAGTCTCCCCCTCTTGTCGACATCATTTAATGTCTCAAAATCGGCGCATCCCAATCTCATGTACCAATCTTTCAAAGGAGGATTTTGGGAGTGACTTTGTGAATAAATCTGCTAGATTGTCACTTGAGCGGATCTGTTGGATATCAATTGTCCCTTGATTTTGAAGATCATGAGTGAAGAAGAATTTGGGAGAAATATGCTTTGTTCTATCACCTTTAATGTATCAACTTTTAAGTTGAGCAATGCATGCTGTATTATCTTCAAACAGGACAGTTGGAGCTATCTTATGATCAATCAGTCCACATGATGACAGAATATATTGGATCAAACTCCTGAGCCAAAAACACTCGCAACTTGCTTCATGAATCGCTAGTATTTCAGCATGATTAAAGGATGTTGCAGCAATCGTCTGTTTCGTAGACCTCCATGATATTGCTGTTCCACCATATGTGAACAGGTATCCTGTTTAAGATCTCCCTTTATGTGGATCAGACAAGTATGGCATTTGCATAGCCAACTAGTTGTGACTTGGATCCATAGGGATAAAACAATCCCATATCAACCGTTCCATAAAGATATCAAAAAATTTGTTTGATTCCATTCCAATGTCTTCTGGTTGGAGGGGAACTATATCTTGCTTGTAAATTCACAACAAATGATATATCGGGTCTTATATTATTAGCAAGATACATTAGCGCTCCAATGGCACTAAGATATGGTACTTCAGGACCAAGGATATCTTCATTTTCTTCTTTAAGACGAAATTGATCCTTTTCCACGTCCAAAGATCTTACAATCATTGGGGTACTCAAGGAATGTGACTTATCCATATAAAATCTTTTCAAGATCTTCTCTGTGTATGTTGTTTGATGAATAAAGATCCCATTTTTTATATGCTCGATCTGCAGGCCGAGACAAAATTTAGTCCTTTCAAGATCTTTCATCTCAAACTCTTCTTTTAGAGTTTTTATAATTGTTGAAATCTCTTCAGGAGTCCCAATGATATTTAAATCATCAACGTACATAGCAATTATAATGAATCCAGATGCAGATTTCTTTATGAAAACACATGGACAGATATCATCATTCTTGAATCCATTTTTGGCCAGATACTCAATAAGACGATTATACCACATTCGTCTAGATTGCTTTAGACCATATAAAGATCTTTGCAATTTGACTGAGTATAACCCTTGCGAATATTCATTGGATGGTTTAGATATCTTTAGTCCTTCAGGGACTTTGATATAGATATCCCGATCTAATGAGCCGTATAAATAGGCTGTTACCACATCCATTAAATGCAAATGCAGTTTATGATTTGCAGATAAACTGACCAAATAACGCAATGTGATCGCATCCACTACAGGGGAATACGTTTCTTCATAATCTATATCGGGCCTTTGTGAAAAACCTTGTACCACAAGTCGGGCTTTGTAGTGCACAAATTCATTTTTCTCATTTCATTTTCTCACAAATACCCACCTGTATCCAACAGTTTTTACATCTTCTGGTGTACGGACTACAGGTCCAAAGACTTCATGTTTTGTAAGTGAGTCTAATTCATCTTTCATGGCTTCTTTCCATTTTGGCCAATCATTCTTTTGTCAACATTCTTCGACTGATCTTGGCTCAAGATCCTTACTTTCATGTATGATATTTAATGCCACATTATATGCAAATATTTCATTAACAATTGTCTTATTTCGATCCCATTTCTCTCCTGTAAAGACATAATTTATCGAGATCTCATCATTTTCACCATTTTCAAGTACCTGAACGTCTTTCGGCGTTAAAACTATATCAGAATTTTGGACAAATGCAGGTATCTCTACTATATATGTCTTTTTCAACAGGAATCGTATTTGTCTCTTTTCTTTTTCGAGAATTTTTGTCTTTGGAACCGACAGGCCTGCCACGCTTTTGGCGTGAATTTGCTTCAGTGGCTACTTGTCCTATTGGGACATCAATTCGAATTGGGACATTTTCCGCTGGTATATAAGATTTGGTTATCCTCTTTGTATCAGAAAATGCATAAGGCAATTCATTTGCTATTCTTTGCAAATGTATAATCTTTTGAACTTCTAGTTCACATTGCCCTGATCGAGGATCTAAATGCATCAACGATGATGCATTCCAATTAAGTTCCTTTTCAAAAAGCTTGTTCTCTCCCCCTAATGTTAAAAATTTTGATTCATCAAAATGACAATTTGCAAACCGGGCTTTAAATACATCTCCAGTTTGTATCTCAAGATACCTCACTATACAGGGAGAATCATATCCAACATATATCCCCAATTTTCTTTGAGGTCCCATTTTGGTGCGATTAGGTGGTGTAATGGAAACATATATCGCACATCCGAATATTCTTAAATGAAAAACATTTGGCTGCTGGCCAAAGGCTAATTGCATAGGAGAGAACTGATGGTAATTCATTGGCCTCAAACGAATAAGTGCTGCGGCATGTAAAATAGAATGCCCCCAAACCAAGGTTGGGAGATTTGTTCTCATAAGTAAGGGTCTAACAATTAATTGGAGGCATTTAATAAGTGATTCTGCTAACCTATTTTGTGTGTGAACATGAGCTACTGGATGTTCAACACTTATTCCATTAGCCATACAATAAGCATCAAAAGCTTGGGAAGTAAATTCACTAGCATTATCAAGATGAATTGCTTTGATTGAATTTTCTGAAAATTGTGCTTTTAATCGAATAATTTGAGCCAGTAATCTCGTAAACGCCAGGTTGCGAGAAGACAATAAGCACACATGTGACCATCTCGAAGATGCATCTATCAGGACCATAGAATATCTAAAAGATCCACATGGTGGATGAATAGGTCCACATATATCACATTGAATCTTTTCTAGGAATTCAGGGGACTCAAATCCAATCTTTACTGGTAATGGCCTTAAAATTAACTTTTTCTGAGAACATGCAGCACAACAAAATTCACTAGATTTAAGAATCTTCTGGTTCTTTAGTGAATGTCCATGGGAGTTTTTAATAATTCCTCGCATCATGGTTGTTCGCAGATGATCCAATCGGTCGTGCCAAGTTATGAATTTATTTGGGCTAGTAAACTTCTGTTTTACAGTGGCATGTGATTCAATTGCACTAATCTTGGTATAATATAACCCAGATGAAAGTGAGGGCAACTTTTCTAATATAACCTTTTTATTTGAGTCATGAGTTGTGATACATAAGTACTCATGACTTTCCTCATTCATAGTCTCAATATGATATCCATTTCGGTGAATATCTTTAAAGCTCAACAAGTTTCTTAGAGACTTGGTAAACAATAGTGCATTATTTATTATGAATTTTTTTCCTTCGGGAAACAAAATTATAGCTCTTCCGAAGCCTTCAATCACATTGCCTGAGCCAATAATAGTATTAACATATTCTTCTTTTGGCACTAGATGGGTAAAATATTTATCACTTTTGAGAATGGTGTGCGAACTTGCACTATTCGCAAGGCATACATCTTCATTATATATCCTTGCCATTTTTTTCAAAGACAAATAATAATAATAAAATGAGTAGTAATACAAGCACAGTCAAATTGAATTCTTGATTGGAATTATTTTTCTAAGAAACACTGTACATAAAAATAATGTCATATACTAAAATTTTATTTTAAAACTTGACACATTTAATGATTTCAAAATTCATAAACATTAATATTTCATTATTTATATACATCATATTTGAAACTTAAATACATAGAAAATAAAACTTAACAATAACTTTCTTACATTATTTATTTACATGGATACTTAACAATCTCACATATTAAACTATTCCATCATTGATCAAATGACCAATATTTTCTTCAGGATCCTCAAAGAAATCAGATACATCATAATGAGTGGTGGAATTTTCAGCATCATTTGAAACAAAATTTGTTTCCTTCCCTTTGTCGTCTTTTTTCAAAGATACTTGATAAAGATCGACTAGGTGCCTTGGGGTACGACAGGTACGCGACCAATGACTCTTTCCACCACAATAGAAACACTTATCCTCTGTTGATTTATTTTGCCTAATATTTCTTTATTTATCCCACTTCTGGTGAGATCCTCTCTTTTGAACATAATTCCTTTTCCTTCCTTAATTTTTCTTGTTATTAAAACCTTGCCATTTACCTCTTTTGGGGTAATTTGCCGCATTTACTTTAGGAAATAGGGCGGCTCATGATTCCTTAAAAGTAATTCATTGTTGCGTTCAGTAACAAGAAGGCAAGAAATTAACTCAGAATATTTTTTAAATCTCTTTTCTCGATATTGCTGTTGCAGGAGCACATTCGAGGCATGGAAGGTCGAGAAAGTTTTCTCTAACATATCATTATCAGACATCGTTTCCCACATAATTTCATTCGTGAGGTGATACGAAATATTGCCGAATTATAGTCATTTATGGATTTAAAATCCTTTAGACGCAAGTGCGTCCATTCATATCGGAGTTGAGGAAGTATCACCGTCTTTTGATGATTATACCTTTCTTCAAGGACTTTCCAAATATCTGCAGGATCTTTTAATGTGAGATATTCATTTTTCAATCCTTCGTCAAGATGACGACGAAGAAAAATCATGGCTTTGGCTTTATCCTTCTAGAATACATTATTTTTAGCCTTAACAGTATCTCCAAGATCCATTGAATCAAGATGGATTTCGGCATCTAATATCCATGATAAATAATTATTTCCAGATATATCAAGAGCATTGAATTCAAGATGAGAGAGTTTCGACATAATAAAAATTTGTTACCTCAGTCTTCTTAAAAATTTGATCAGAGTCTCGTGTTGATAACGTATTGTGAAATAAATAAATAAGGAATATAAAATAGAGAAATATAAATATGCTCCTATCTCTCTATAATATAAATAATTTATCTATTTACTAATATTATAAAGGAAAAGTGTATGGAACCAAGAGGTGATCAGCCAAAAAGTAAACAACTTAACTAATTTATAATTATATTTAATTAATTTTATTTGTTTTTAATTTATAATATTTGATATTAATTGCTTAACACTCCAAATTAAAATTATGAATGATACGTTGGAGAAATAGAGGCGGGAATCACGGAACTTCCAACAATCCCGATTCTTAGTATATAAAAAAATTTATAAAATATATAAAAAAATATCTATTTAGTATGAAAAAGAAACATTCTGATACTTAGTAGAAGAAATATCCTAATGCCTAACATAAGCACTATTCACGTAGAGATTTTGGATTCATCCAGAGGCATTTGGCTGGTTTTTGACTGGTACCCTCTTGGTTTCTGATGAGCGGATAATTTATACGCTTTTTGGCATTGTTTTTAGTATGTTTTTAGTATATTTTAGTTAGTTTTTATTATGTTTTTATTAGTTTTTAAATAAAAATCGCATTTCTAGACTTTACTATGAGTTTGTGTGTTTTTTTGTGATTTCAGGTATTTTCTGGCTGAAATTGAGGGACATGAGCAAAAATCTGATTCAGAGGATGAAAATGGACTGCAGATGCTGTTGGATTCTGACCTCCCTGCACTCGAAGTAGATTTTCTGGATCTACAGAAGCCCAATTGGTGTGCTCTCAATTGAGTTGGAAAGTAGACATCCTGGGCTTTCAAGCAATATATAATAGTCCAGACTTTGCCCAAGATTTGATGGCCCAAACCGGTGTTCAAAGTCAGCATAGAAATTCTGGCGTCAAAACGCCAGAACTGGCATAAAAGCTGGAGTTAAACACCCAAACTGGCACAAAAGCTGGCGTTTAACTCCAAGAAAAGTCTCTACACGTGAAAGCTTCAAAACTCAGCCCAAGCACACACCAAGTGGGCCCGGAAGTAGATTTTTCATCATTTACTCATTTCTGTAAACCCTAGGTTACTAGTTTTCTACAAATAGGACCTTTTACTATTGTATTTTCATACTTTTACATACTTTTCATCTTGGAACTTGTATGTTCACGCTTTGGGAGGCTGGCCATTCGGCCATGCCTAGACCTTTTGTTCTTATGTATTTTCAACGGTAGAGTTTCTACACACCATAGATTAAGGTGTGGAGCTCTGCTGTTCCTCATGAATTAATGCAAAGTACTATTATTTTTCTATTCAACTCAAGCCTATTTCTGTTCTAAGATATCCATTCGTTCTTCAACATGATGAATGTGATGATCCATGACACTCATCACCATTCTCACCTATGAACGTGTGCCTGACAACCACTTCCGTTCTACATGCAATCAAGCTTGAATGTGTATCTCTTGGGTTTCTAATCTAAGATTAGAACCTTCGTGGTATAGGCTAGAATCATTGGCGGTCATTCTTGAGATCCGGAAAGTCTAAATCTTGTTTGTGGTATTCCGAGTAGGATCTGGGAAGGGATGATTGTGACGAGCTTCAAACTCGCGAGTGTTGGGCGTAGTGACAGACGCAAAAGGATCAATGGATCCTATTCCAACATGATCGAGAACCAACAGCTGATTAGCCGTGCGGTGACAGCGCATTTGGAACATTTTCACTGAGAGGACGGGAGGTAGCCATTGACAACGGTGAAACCCAACATACAGCTTGCCATGGAAAGGAGTATGAATGATTGGAAGAAGGCAATAGGAAAGCAGAGGTTCAGAAGGAACAAAGCATCTCCATACGCTTATCTGAAATTCCTACCAATGAATTGCATAAGTATCTCTATCTTTATTTTATGTTTTATTCATATTTTAATTATCAATTCTCCATAACCATTTGAATCCGCCTGACTGAGATTTACAAGATGACCATAGCTTGCTTTAAGCCGACAGTCTCCGTGGGATCGACCCTTACTCACGTAAGGTTTATTACTTGGACAACCCAGTGCACTTGCTGGTTAGTTGTGCGGAGTTTTGATAAAGAGTTGAGATTACAATTGTGCATACCAAGTTTTTGGCACCATTGCCGGGGATTGTTCGAGTTTGGACAATTGACAGTTCATCTTGTTGCTTAGATTAGGTAACTTTATTTTAATTTTATTCTTCAGAATTTTTAAGAATGAATTCTAGAGTTTTAGATGATGTTTTTATCATCACAAAAGTTGATTGATTCTCATTGACTTGGTTGTTGTATGTAATGTCCTGCTGAAGCTTGGCTAGCCATGTCTAATCTTTTTTGACTGAAGCTTTAGACTAACATTGCATGATTCCTGGAATTCTCATTAAAAATTTTGAATCTCTTTATTCTCCTTTTCCATATAATTTTCGAAAAATCACAAAAAATTATAAAATTTATAAAATCAAAAATATTTTTTGTTTCTTGTTTAAGTCAAGTGTCAATTTTTAAGTTTGGTATCAATTGCATGTCTTTATTCTTCTTGCATTTTTTCGAATATATGCATTATGTTCTTCATTGATCTTCAAGTTCTTCTTGATGATTTCAGTGTTCTGATCTTTAATTTCTCTTATTTTGTGTCTTTTGTTGTTTCTTACATGCATTTTTAAATTGTTATAGCCCTTAGTATACAAACTTCTGAGTTTGGTGTCTTGCATGCATTGTTTACTTGATCTTAGTTGCATTTTTTATTGTTTCTCATCATTAAAAATTCAAAAATTTTTTTAAAATTGTGTCTTTTTAAGTCAATAACACAGAAAATTGAAGATTCAGAACATTCAGCAGAGGAATGACACAGAAAAAGCTGAGCATTCAAAACGCCCAGTAAAGAAGGAAAACTGGCATTTAAATGCTAGCCAGGGTACCTGGCTGGGCGTTAAATGCCCAAAAAGGTAGCATTTTGGGCGTTAAACGCCAGAATGGATGCCATTCTGGGCGTTTAACGCCAGGAGGACACTAGAGGGAAGATTTAGTTTTTAATTCAAATCTTTTTCAAATTTTCATAATTTTTCAAAATCAATTTTTTTTCAAATCATATGTTTTCAATCATATCTTTTCAAAATCAATTTCTTTTCAATTTTTTTATTTATTACTATTTTCGAAAATCCTTGCTACAATTAGTGATTTAATTCAAAATTTTTAAGTTGTTACTTGCCTATTAAGAAAGGATCAAAAGTTTTAATTCTAGAATCATATCTTTTAATTTCTTAATGGTCAAGTAATCAACTTTAATTTTAAAAACTTTCTTCTTTTAAATTTGATTCTCAATCATATCTTCTCAATCATATCTTTTCAATCACATCTTTTTCAAAATTAATTTTCAATGATATCTTTTTGATTTCTAATTTCAAAATCTTTTTCAAAAATCACTTAATTTCTTTCCCAATCTTAGTTTTCGAAAATCATTTACCAAATTTTCAAAATTTCTTTTAATTATTTCAAAATATTTTACTTTATTTTCGAAAATTCTTTCCCTCTTCTCACATCCTTCTATTTATGGACTAACACTCCTCCTCAATGTACAATTCGAACTCTATCCCTCTTGATAAGTTCAAATTCTTTCTTCTCTACCTTCTCCTTCTATTCTTCTTTACCTCTAACACCTCAAGGAATCTCTATACTGTGACATAGAGGATTCCATATTTTCTTCTCCTCTCTTTTCATATGAGCAGGAGCAAGGACAAAGGCATTCTTGTTGAAGCTGATCCTGAACCTGAAAGGACCTTGAAGAGAAAGCTAAGAGAAGCTAAAGTACAACTCTCTATAGAGGACCTAACAGAACTTTTTAAACAAGAAGAAGCCATGGCAGCCAAAAATAACAACAATGCCAACAATACAAGGAAGGTGCTTGGGGACTTTACTGCACTTACCCCTGACTTCTATGGGAGAAGCATCTCAATCCCTGCCATTGGAGCAAACAACTTTGAGCTTAAGCCTCAATTAGTTTCTCTAATGCAACAGAATTGCAAGTTTCATGGACTTCCATTGGAAGATCCTCATCAGTTCTTAGCTGAATTCTTGCAAATCTGTGACACTGTCAAGACCAATGGGATTGATCCCGAGGTCTACAAGATTATGCTTTTTTCCTTTGCTGTAAGAGACAGAGCTAGAACATGGTTGGATTCACAACCTAAAGAAAGCCTGAACCCTTGGAAAAAGCTAGTCAATGCCTTCTTGGCAAAATTATTTCCACCTCAAAAATTGAGCACGCTTAGAGTAGAAGTCCAAACCTTCAGACAGAAGGAAGATGAATCCCTCTATGAAGCTTGGGAAAGATACAAGCAATTGATCAGAAGGTGTCCTTCTGACATGCTTTCAGAATGGAGCATCATAGGTATCTTCTATGATGGTCTGTCTGAACTGTCCAAGATGTCATTGGACAGCTCTGCTGGAGGATCTTTTCATCTGAAGAAGACGCCTGCAGAAGCTCAGAAACTCATTGAAATAGTTGCAAATAACCAATTCATGTACACCTCTGAAAGGAATCCTGTGAATAATGGGACAAGTCAGAAGAAAGAAGTTCTAGAGATTGATACTCTAAATGCCATATTGGCTCAGAACAAAATATTGACTCAACAAGTCAATATGATTTCTCAAAGTCTTTCTGGAATGCAAGCAGCAACAGGCAGTACCAAAGAAGCTTCATCTGAAGAAGAAGCTTATGATTCTGAGAACCAAGCAATGGAAGAGGTGAATTACATGGGAGAATCCTATGGAAACACCTATAATCCTTCATGGAGAAATCATCCAAACCTCTCATGGAAGGATCAACAGAGGCCTTAACAAGGCTTCAACAACAATAATGGTGGAAGAAATAGGTTTAGCAATGGCAAACCTTTTCCATCATCTTCTCAGCAACAAACAGAGAATTCCATGCAGAACCACTCTGAATTAGCAACTGTAGTCTCTGATTTAATTAAAACCACTCAAAGTTTCATGATTGAAACAAGGTCCTCCATTAGAAATTTGGAGGCACAAGTGGTGGTCAGCTGAGTAAGAAAGTTACTGAACTCCATCCTAGTACTCTTCCAAGCAATACAGAAGAGAATCCAAAAGGAGAGTGCAAGACCATCAACATAACCCACACGGCCGAACTTAGAGAGGAGGAAGAGGCAGTGATCTCCATTGAGGAAGACCTCAATAGACGTCCACTGGTCTCCAAGGAGTTCCCTAATGAGGAACCATGGGAATCTGAGGCTCACACTGAGACCATAGAGATTCCATTGAATTTACTTTTGCCATTCATGAGCTCTGATGAGTATTCTTCCTCTGAAGAGGATGAAGATGTTACTAAAGAACAAGTTGCTAAGTACCTTGGAGTAATCATGAAGCTAAATGCCAAGCTATTTGGCAATGAGACTTGGGAGGATGAACTCCCCTTGCTCACCAAAGAACTGGATGACTTGACTAGGCAGAAATTTTCTCTGAAGAGACAAGATCCTGGAAAGTTCTCAATACCTTGTACCATAGGCACCATGACCTTTGAGAAGGCTCTGTGTGACCTAGGGTCAAGCATAAACCTCATGCCTCTCTCTGTAATGGAGAAGCTAGGAATCCTTGAGGTACAAGCTGCAAGAATCTCACTAGAGATGGCAGACAATTCAAGAAAACATGCTTATGGACTTGTAGAGGATGTCTTGGTAAAGGTTGAAGAACACTACATCCCTGCTGATTTCATAGTCTTAGACACTGGGAAGTGTATGGATGAATCCATCATCCTTGGCAGACCCTTCCTAGCCACAGCAAAAGCTGTGATTGATGTTGACAGAGGAGAATTGGTCCTTCAAGTGAATGAGGACTTCCTTGTGTTTAAAGCTCAAGGATCTCCCTCTGTAACCTTGGAGAGGAAGCATGGAAAGCTTCTCTCAATGCAGAGTCAAACAAAATCCCCACATTCAAACTCTAAGTTTGGTGTTGAGAGGCCATCATCATGCTCTGAGTACCTGTGAGGCTCCATGAGAGCCCACTGTCAAGCTACTGACATTAAAGAAGCGCTTGTTAGGAGGCAACCCAATTTTACTTATCTATGTTAAATCTCTATTTACCATTGTTATTTTATGTTTTCTATAGGTTGATGATCATGTGAAGTCACAAAAACAATTGAAAAAGCAAAAACAAACTGAAAAATAGAATAAAAAATAGCACACCTTGGAGGAGAATCCTACCGGCGTTTAACACCAGAAATGGGCACCAGACTGGCGTTTAACGCCAGAAAAGGGCAAGAAGCTGGCGTTAAACGCCAGAAATGGGCAGCAACTTGGCGTTTAACGCCAGGATTGGCAGCAGAGGGCGTTTTGCATGCCTAATTGGTGCAGGGATGAGAAATCCTTGACACCTCAGGATCTGTGGATCCCACAGGATCCCCACCAACCTCAACTCACTCTCTCTCTTCTTCACACCTTTTTATAGTACTCTTCCCCAAATACCCTTCACCAATCAACTCAATACCTCTTCCCCAAAAAAACCCTCACCTATCAAATCCTACCCTCTTCTCCATAAATCCTTCACCAATTCACATCCATCCATCATAAACCCCACCTACCTCACCATTCAAATCTAAACAACTTTCCCTCCCAAACCCACCCATACATGGCCGAACCTTACCCTCTCCCCACTCCTATATAAACCCATCTTCACCCCTTCATTTTCACACATCCTTAACACTACTTGTCCCCCTTGGCCGAAACACTAACCCCCCTTCATCTCCTCTATTTCTTCTTCCACTCTCTTCCTTCTTCTTTTGCTCGAGGACGAGCAAACCTTCTAAGTTTGGTGTGGTAAAAGCTAAAGCTTTTTATTTTTCCATAACCATTTATGGTACCAAAGGCTGGAGAAACCTCTAGAAAGAGGAAAGGAAAGGCAAAAGCTTCCACCTCCGAGTCATGGAAGATGGAGAGATTCATCTCAAGGGTGCATCAAGACCACTTCTATGAAGTTGTGTCCAAGAAGAAAGTGATTCCCAAGGTCCATTTCAAGCTCAAAAAGGGTGAATATCCGGAGATCCGACATGAGATCCGAAGCAGAGGTTGGGAAGTTCTCACCAACCCTATTCAACAAGTTGGAATCTTAATGGTTCAAGAGTTCTATGCCAATACATGGATCACCAAGAACCATGATCAAAGTGTGAACCCAGACCCAAAGAATTGGCTTACAATGGTTCGAACGAAATACTTAGATTTCAGTCTGGAAAATGTAAGGTTGGCATTCAACTTGCCAATGATGCAAGGAGATGCACACCCCTACACTAGAAGGGTCAACTTTGATCAAAGGTTGGACCAAGTCCTCATAGACATTTGTGAAGAGGGCGCTCAATGGAAGAGAGATTCAAGAGGGAAGCTGGTTCAACTAAGAAGGCATGACCTCAAACCCGTGGCTAGGGGATGGTTGGAGTTCATCCAATGCTCAATCATTCCCACGAGCAATCGGTCTGAAGTTACTATAGATCGGGTTATCATGATCCATAGCATCATGATTGGAGAGGAAGTAGAAGTTCATGAGGTTATATCTCTAGAACTTTACAAGGTGGCAGATGGTGCACGAATTGTGAATCACACTTTTCACAACTCGTACAACTAACCAGCAAGTGCACTGGGTCGTCCAAGTAATACCTTACGTGAGTAAGGGTCGATCCCACGGAAATTGTTGGTCTGAAGCAAGCTATGGTTATCTTGCAACTCTTAGTCAGGATATTAATTTGTGGTTATCAGTTGACTTGCAAATGAACAAGAGAGCATGAATTAAAGGTTACTTGTTATGCAGTAATGGAGAATATGTTAGAGTTTTGGAGATGCTTTGTCTTCTGAATCTCTGCTTTCCTCTGTCTTCTTGTTAACACACGCATGTTCCTCCTATGGCAAGCTGTATGTTGGTGGATCACCATTGTCAATGGCTACCATCCGTCCTCTCAGTGAAAATGGTCCAGGTGCGCTGTCACCGCACGGCTAATCATCTGTAGGTTCTCGATCATACCGGAATAAGATTTACTATCCTTTTGCGTCTGTCACTACGCCCAGCACTCGTGAGTTTGAAGCTCGTCACAGTCATCCAATCCCTGAATCCTACTCGGAATACCACAGACAAGGTTTAGACTTTCCAGATGAATGTTGCCAATGGATTCTAGCTTATACCACGAAGATTCTGATTGAGGAATATAAGAGATACTCATTCAATCTAATGTAGAACGGAGGTGGTTGTCAGACACACGTTCATGGATTGAGAATGGTGATGAGTATCACGGATCATCACCTTCATCATAATGAAGCGCGAATGAACATCTTAGATCGGAACAAGCGTATTTGAATAGAAAACAGAAATACTTGCATTAATTCATCGAGACACAGCAGAGCTCCTCACCCCCAACAATGGAGTTTAGAGACTCATGCCGTCAGAGATTACAAAGTTCAGATCTGAAATGTCATGAGATACAAAATAAATCTCTAAAAGTTGTTTAAATACTCAGCTAGTAACCTAGGTTTACAGAAAATGAGTAAACTATGATAGATAGTGCAGAAATCCACTTCTGGGGCCCACTTGGTGTGTGCTGGGGTTGAGATTTAAGCTTCTCACGTGCCTGGGCTGTTTCTGGAGTTAAACGCCAGGTTGTAACCTGTTTCTGGCGTTGAACTCCAACTTGTAACCTGTTTCTGGCGCTGAACGCCAGACTGCAACATGGAACTGGCGTTAAACGCCAGTTTACGTCGTCTATCTTCACGCAAAGTATGTACTATTATATATTTCTGGAAAGCCCTGGATGTCTACTTTCCAACAAAATTGAGAATGCGCCATTTGGAGTTCTGTAGCTCCATAAAATCCACTTTGAGTGCAGGGAGGTCAGAATCCAATAGCATCAGCAGTCCTTTTTCAGCCTGAATCAGATTTTTGCTCAGCTCCCTCAATTTCAGTCAGAAAATACCTGAAATCATAGAAAAACACACAAACTCATAGTAAAGTCCAGAAATATGATTTTTAATTAAAAACTAATAAAAAATATAATAAAAAGTGACTAAAACATATTAAAAACTACCTAAAAATAATGCCAAAAAGCGTATAAATTATCCGCCTTAAATTGTTGCTTGTCCCTAAGCAACTAAAAACAAAGTAGGATAAAAAGAAGAGAATATAGAATGAATTCCAAAAACATCTATAAAGATCAGTCTTAATTAGATGAGCGGGACTATTAGCTTTTTGCTTCTGAACAGTTTTGGCATCTCACTTTATCCTTTGAAGTTCAGAATGATTGGCATCTATAGGAACTCAGAATTCAGATAGTGTTATTGATTCTCCTAGTTCAGTATGTTGATTCTTGAACACAGCTATTTTATGAGTCTTGGCCGTGGCCCTAAGCACTCTGTTTTCCAGTATTACCACCGGATACATACATGCCACAGACACATAACTGGGTGAACCTTTTTCAATTGTGACTTAGCTTTGCTAAAGTCCCCAATTAGAGGTGTCCAGGGTTCTTAAGCACACTCTGTTTTTGCTTTGGACCTCGATTTTAACCGCTCAGTCTCAAGTTTTCACTTGACACCTTCACGCCACAAGCACATGGTTAGGGACAGCTTGGTTTAGCCGCTTAGGCCAGGATTTTATTCCTTTAGGCCCTCCTATCCACTGATGCTCAAAGCCTTGGATTCTTTTTATTACCTTTACCTTTTGGATTTAAGGGCTGTTGGCTTTTTGCTCTTGCCTTTTGGTTTAAAGAGCTTTTGGCTTTTTCTGCTTGCTTTTTCTTTTTCTTGCTCTCTTTTTTTTTCGCATTTTTTTTTCTGCAAGCTTTGTTCTTTACTGCTTTTTCTTGCTTCAAGAATCATTTTTATGATTTTTCAGATTATCAAATAACATTTCTCCTTTTTCATCATTCTTTCAAGAGCCAACAATTTTAACATTCATAAACAAGAAATTCAAAAGACATATGCACTGTTCAAGAATTCATTCAGAAAACAAAAAGTATTGCCACCACATCAAAATAATTAAACTATTTTAAAATTCGAAATTCATGTATTTCTTTTTCTTTTTTAGAAAACAATTTTCATTTAAGAAAGGTGATGGATTCATAGGACGTTCATATCTTTAAGACATAGACACTTAGATACTAGTGATCATATAGTAAAGACACAAACATAATTAAACATGAAGCATAGTAAACGAAAAACAGGAAAATAAGAACAAGGAGATTAAGAAATGGGTCCACCTTAATGAGGGTGGCGTCTTCCTCTTCCTGAAGAACCAATGGTGCTCTTGAGCTCCTCTATGTCTCTTCCTTGTCTTTGTTGCTCCTCCCTCATAGCTCTTTTGATCTGCAGTCAAATGCTCTACCACTGAACTATGGACCATTGAGATGAACCTCTCCATCTCTCATGACTTGGAGGTGGAAGCGACTTCCTTCCTTTTCCTCTTTCTAGATGTCTCTCCGGCCTTAGGTGCCATAAATGGTTATGGAAAAACAAAAAGCAACGCTTTTTTCCACACCAAACTTAAAAGGTTTGCTCGTCTTCGAGCACAAGAAGATAGAAGGGAGTAGAAGGAGAAGTGTGAATGGGTGGGTACGGGAGGGAAATGGTTTGAATTAGAATGATGAGGTAGGTGGAGATCCTGTGGGGTCCACAGATCAAGTGGGGTCAAGGACTTAACATCCCTACTCCAATTAGGCATGTAAAATGCCCTTGCTGTGCAATCCTGGCGTTTAACGCCAGATTGCTGCTTGTTTTTGGCGTTAAACGCCCAAATGTAGCCTGTTTATGGCGTTTAACACCAGGCAGATGCTTGTTTCTGGCGTTAAACGCCAGACAGATGCTTGTTTATGGCGTTTAAATGCCAGACTGCTCTCCTCCAGGGTGTGCTATTTTCAATGCTATTTTTCATTCTATTTTGGATTTTTCAGTAGTTTTTGTGACTTCACATGACCATCAACCTAATAAATCACAAAATAACAAAAAGAAAATAAAATAGATATGATTAAATAACATTGGGTTGCCTCCCAACAAGCGCTTCTTTAATGTCAATAGCTTGACAGTGAGCTCTCATGGAGCCTCACAGATAATCAGAGCAATGTTGGGACCTCCCAACACCAAATTTAGAGTTTGAATGTGGGGGTTCAACACCAAACTTAGAGTTTGGTTGTGGCCTCCCAACACCAAACTTAGAGTTTGACTGTGGGGGCTTTGGTTGACTCTGCAGTGAGAGAAGCTTTTCATGCTTCCTCTCCATGGTTACAGAAGGAGAACCTTGTGTCTTATAGTTTGCAATGTCTGCAAACCATAGAGCTTCCTAAATAGCAAACAATTGCTCATCCGGAAAGGTTTCAGATATCTCAGTAGGAGGGAGGGATGCTCCTGCTACTGGTTCTATCCGGGACAGGTGATTAGCTACTTGATTCTCTGTCCCTTTTCTGTCTCTTATTTCTATATCAAACTCTTACAGAAGAAACACCCATCTTATAAGCCTGGGCTTTGAATCCTGCTTTGTGAGTAGATATTTAAGAGCAGCATGGTCAGTGTACACAATCACTTTTGATCCTACTAAGTAGGATCTAAACTTGTCAATGGCATAAACCACTACAAGTAATTCTTTTTCTGTGATTGTGTAATTTTTCTGGGCATCATTTAAAACACTGCTAGCATAATAAATGACATGCAGAAGCTTGTTATGCCTCTGTCCCAATACTGCACCAATGGTATGGTCACTGGCATCATACATTAGTTCGAATGGTAATGTCCAGTCTGGTGCAGAAATAACTGGTGCTGTGACCAGCTTAGCTTTCAGGGTCTCAAACGCCTGCAGACACTTTGTGTCAAACACAAATGGCGTGTCAGCAGCTAGCAGATTACTCAGAGGTTTTGCAATTTTTGAAAAATCCTTTATAAACCTCCTATAGAATCCTGCATGCCCCAGAAAGCTTCTGATTGCCTTAACATTGGTAGGTGGTGGTAATTTTTCAATTACTTCAACTTTAGCTTGATTCACCTCTATTCCCTGGTTTGAAATTTTATGCCCAAGGACAATCCCTTCAGTCACCATAAAGTGACATTTTTCCCAGTTTAAAACTAGGTTGGTCTCTTGGCATCTTTTCAGAACAAGTGCTAAATAGTTAAGGCAGGAGCTGAATAGGTCTCCAAATATTGAAAAGTCATCCATGAAGACTTCCAGAAACTTCTCTACCATATCAGAGAAGATAGAGAGCATGCACCTCTGAAAGGTTGCAGGTGCATTACACAGACCAAAAGGCATCCTTCTGTAGGCAAACACTCCAGAAGGACATATGAATGCTGTTTTCTCTTGGTCCTGAGAATCTACTGCAATTTGGTTGTAACCTGAATAGCCATCCAAAAAGTAGTAATATTCATGACCTGCTAGTCTCTCTAGCATCTGGTATATGAATGGTAAAGGAAAATGATCCTTCCAGGTGGCTGTATTGAGCCTTCTGTAGTCAATACACATACGCCACCCTGTAACTGTTCTTGTAGGAACCAGTTCATTCTTTTCATTATGAACCACTGTCATTCCTCCCTTCTTAGGGACAACATGGACAGGGCTCACCCAGGGGCTATCAAAAATAGGATAGATAATCCCAGCCTCTAGTAACTTAGTGACCTCTTTCTGCACCACCTCCTTCATGGCGGGATTTAGCCGCCTCTGTCGTTGAACAACTGGCTTAGCATCATCCTCCAATAGGATCTTGTGCATGCATCTGTCTGGGCTAATGCCCTTAAGATCACTTATGGACCACCCAAGAGCTGTCTTGTGTGTCCTTAGCACCTGAATTAGTGCTTTCTCTTCCTGTGGCCCTAAAGCAGAGCTTATGATTACAGGAAAAGTGTCACCTTCTCTCAGAAATGCATATTTCAGGGATGGTGGTAGTGGTTTGAGCTCGGGTTTAGGAGGTTTCTCCTCTTCCTGAGGAGTTTTCAGAGGTTCTTTTATTTCCTCTGGTTCCTCCAGATCAAGCTGAACATCTTTAAAAATGTCCTCTAGCTCTGATTCGAGACTCTCAGTCATATTGACCTCTTCCACCAGGGAGTCAATAATATCAACGCCCAGGCAGTCGTCTGATGTGTCTGGATGTTGCATAGCTTTGACAACATTCAACTTAAACTCATCCTCATTGACTCTCAGGGTTATCTCCCCTTTTTGGACGTCAATGAGGGTTCGTCCAGTTGCTAGGAATGGTCTTCCTAGAATGAGAGTTGCACTCTTGTGCTCCTCTATTTCCAGTACTACAAAGTCAGTAGGGAAGGCAAATGGCCGAACCTTGACAATCATGTCCTCAATTATGCCTGATGGGTATTTAATGGAGCCATCAGCAAGTTGAAGACAGATCCGGGTTGGTTTGACCTCTTCAGTCAAGCCAAGCTTTCTGATAGTGGATGCAGGGATTAGGTTGATGCTTGCCCCAAGATCACATAGAGCTGTCTTGGTGCAGTTACCCTCTAATATGCATGGTATGATAAAGCTCCCAGGATCTTTAAGCTTTTCTGGAAAGCTTTTCAGAATGACTGCACTGCATTCCTCAGTGAGGAGAACTCTTTCAGTTTCTCTCCAATCCTTCTTATGACTCAAGATATCTTTCATGAACTTGGCATAAGAGGGTATTTGCTCAAGTGCCTCTGCAAACGGAATCTTTATTTCAAGAGTCCTGAGATAGTCTGCAAAGCGGGCAAATTGCTTATCCTGCTCCTTTTTGCGGAGTTTTTGAGGATAAGGCATCTTGGCTTTGTATTCCTCAACCTTAGTTGCTGCAGGTTTATTTACTACAGAGGCAGGTTGAGAAGCCTTCTTGAGGGATTTATTATCAGCACTTGCAGGTGTCTGATCCCTCACTAGCATTTGAAAGCCAAGGATGGAAGCTGGAGTGGCGTTGGACGCCAACCCCTTACTTGTTCCTGGCATTTGAACGCCAGAACTGAGCTTCCATTGGGCGTTTAACGCCATCTCCTTGCCTGTTTCTGGCGTTTGAACGCCAGAGTTATTCCTCTCTGGGCTCTTACTATCCTCAGAGGGATTTTGGATAGCCGGTTGTTCATTTCTTGGCTTCCTGCTGCCTTGAAGTGAGGTATTTAATGTTTTCCCACTTCTTAATTGAACTGCTTGGCACTCTTCTATTATTTGTTTTGATAACTGCTGTTCTGTTTGCTTCAACTGTACTTCCATATTCAGATTAGCCATTCTTGTGTCTTGTAGTATCTCCTTGAATTCGGCCAGCTGTTTTGTTAGAAAGTCTAATTGCTGATTGAATTCTGTAATTTGTTCTGCAGGATTGAGTTCAGCAGTTACTATTTTAGCCTCTTCTTTCATGGAAGATTCACTGCTTAGGTACAGATGCTGATTTCTGACAACTATATCAATGAGCTCTTGAGCTTCTTCAATTATTTTTCTCATATGTATAGATCCACCAGCTGAGTAGTCTAGAGAAATGTAAGCTTTCTCTGTAAGCCCATAATAGAAGATGTCTAACTGCACCCATTCTGAAAATATTTCAGAGGGGTATTTTCTTAGAATCTCTCTGTATCTCTCCCAGGCATCATAAAGAGATTCATTATCTCCTTGTTTAAAGCCTTGGATGTCCAGCCTTAGCTGTGTCATCCGTTTTGGAGGGAAGTATTGATTCAGGAATTTTTCTGTCAGCTGTTTCCATGTCCTTATGCTAGCTTTAAGTTGGTTGTTTAACCATCTCTTAGCTTGATCTTTTACAGCAAATGGAAACAGTAATAATCTGTAGACATCCTGATCTACTTCCTTATCATGTACTGTGTCAGCAATTTGTAAAAACTGTGCCAGAAACTCTGTAGGTTCTTCCTGTGGAAGACCGAAATACTGGCAACTCTGCTGCACCATGATAATGAGCTGAGGATTCAACTCAAAGCTACTGATTTCGATGGAGGGTATACAGATACTACTCCGATATGAAGTAGTAGTGGGGTTAGCATATGACCCCAGAGTCCTTCTGGACTGTTCATTTCCACTTTTGTCCATGATGGAGAAAGGGAGATGATGTGGATTGTAAATTTTTTTTTGAAAACCGAAATTAAAATAAAATAAAATAAAATTAATGAAGAATTGACTAAAATTTCGAAAATTTGAAGAAAAAGAAATAAAAGAAACTTGAAAACTAAATTAATTAATTAAAAAGATTTGAAAAAGATGTGGGTGAGGATTTTCGAAAAAAATGAAGAGAGAGAAATTGGTTAGGAAGTTTTGAAAAAGATATGTCTTAAAATTAAAGATACTTGTAAGAAAATAAAAAAAAAAGAAAAAATATGAAAAAGATTTGATTTTAGGATTTGAGATTAGAGAGGATAAGATAAGCTAGGTAAGAGAAGATAAGGAATTTAAATTAAAAAGTTTTGAAATTTAAATTTTGAAATTTGAAATTTGAAATTTGAATTTTGAAATTTAAACTTTGAAATTTTAAATTTTGAATTTTGAAAGTTGAAATTTGAAATTTGAAATAAGATAAGATACGATTTTGAAAAAGATATGATTTTTTTTTGAAAAAGATTTGAATTTTGAAATTTTAAAACTAAGATAAGATAAAATAAAAAATTTTAAAATAAAATCTGAATTTTTAAAAGGAAAATTCAAAAAAATCAATTAAAATAAAGGAAAAAGATATTTTTGAATTCAATGAGGAAAGAGAAAAACAATAAAAAGACACAAAATTTAAAATTTTTAGATCTAATGCTCCTTATTATCGAAAATTTTGGAGGGAAACACCAAGGAACACCAAACTTAAAAATTTTAAGATCAAAACACAAGGAAGACTCAAGAACACTTTGAAGACTCACAAGAACAACAAGAACATGAAGATAGAACACCAAACTTAAAATTTTTAGAAAACCAAAACAAAATTTTCGAAAACTAAAGAAAAATCAACAAGAAAACACCAAACTTAAAGTTGGGCACAAGATTTATTCAAAGAAAAATTAATTTTGAAAAAGTTTTTAAAAACAGGATAGCCAATTACCAAGAACATAAGCACCACGCTCTAGCCAATTGAGCTATAAATTTAAAGTGTTTTAACAAGGTATAAATAATTTTTTTTTTAGATGCTAATAATTCGAAAATGTACAAGAAAAACAAGAAAAATCACAAAAACAAGAAAAACTAAAGATCAAACAAGGAAAATAAAAAGTACAACTTGAAGATTAAGAAAGAACAAAGAACATGCAATTCAAAAATTTAAAGGAAAATAAAAACATGCAGTTGACACCAAACTTAAAACATGACACTAAACTCAAACAGAAAAACTCAATTATTAGCTAAAAAAAAATTTCGAAAAATTTAAAAAGAGAAAATAAGGATTTAAGAAAAATAATTTCAACCAAAAACAATAATAGAAGACTCTAAACCAAAAGAAAAATTTTTCCTAATCTGAGCAACAAAATAAACCGTCAGTTGTCCAAACTCGAACAATCCCCGGCAACGGCGCCAAAAACTTGGTGCACGAATTGTGAATCACACTTTTCACAACTCGTACCACTAACCAGCAAGTGCACTGGGTCGTCCAAGTAATACCTTACGTGAGTAAGGGTCGATCCCACAGAGATTGTTGGTCTGAAGCAAGCTATGGTTATCTTGCAACTCTTAGTCAGGATATTAATTTGTGGTTATCAGTTGACTTGCAAATGAACAAGAGAGCATGAATTAAAGGTTACTTGTTATGCAGTAATGGAGAATATGTTGGAGTTTTGGAGATGCTTTGTCTTCTGAATCTCTGCTTTCCTCTGTCTTCTTGTTCACACACGCATGTTCCTTCTATGGCAAGCTGTATGTTGGTGGATCACCATTGTCAATGGCTACCATCCATCCTCTCAGTGAAAATGGTCCAGGTGCGTTGTCACCGTACGGCTAATCATCTGTAGGTTCTCGATCATACCTGAATAAGATTTACTATCCTTTTGCGTCTGTCACTACGCCCAGCACTCGCGAGTTTGAAGCTCGTCATAGTCATCCAATCCCTGAATCCTACTCGGAATACCACAGACAAGGTTTAGACTTTCCGGATTCTCATGAATGCTGCCAATGGATTCTAGCTTATACTACAAAGATTCTGATTATGGAATCTAAGAGATACTCATTCAATCTAATGTAGAACGGAGGTGGTTGTCAGACACACGTTCATGGATTGAGAATGGTGATGAGTGTCACGGATCGTCACCTTCATCATAATGAAGCGCGAATGAACATCTTAGATCGGAACAAGCGTATTTGAATAGAAAACAGAAATACTTGCATTAATTCATCGAGACACAGCAGAGCTCCTCACCCCCAACAATGGAGTTTAGAGACTCATGCCGTCAGAGATTACAAAGTTCAGATCTGAAATGTCATGAGATACAAAATAAATCTCTAAAAGTTGTTTAAATACTCAGCTAGTAACCTAGGATTACAGAAAATGAGTAAACTATAATAGATAGTGCAGAAATCCACTTCTGGGGCCTACTTGGTGTGTGCTGGGCTGAGACTTAAGCTTCTCACGTGCCTGGGCTGTTTCTTGAGTTAAACGCCAGGTTGTAACCTGTTTCTGGCATTGAACTCCAACTTGTAACCTGTTTCTGGCGCTGAACGCCAGACTGCAACATGGAACTGGTGTTGAACGCCAGTTTACGTCATCTATCTTCGCGCAAAGTATGAACTATTATATATTGCTGGAAAGCCCTGGATGTCTACTTTCCAACGCAATTGAGAGCGCGCCATTTGGAGTTCTGTAGCTCCAGAAAATCCACTTTGAGTGCAGGGAGGTCAGAATCCAACAGCATCAGCAGTCCTTTTTCAGCCTGAATCAGATTTTTGCTCAGCTCCCTCAATTTCAGTCAGAAAATACCTGAAATCACAGAAAAACACACAAACTCATAGTAAAGTCCAGAAATGAAATTTTTAATTAAAAAATAATAAAAAAATATAATAAAAAGTGACTAAAACATATTAAAAACTACCTAAAAACAATGCCAAAAAACGTATAAATTATCCACTCATCAGCGGACAAGTCTTCTACCTTGGCAAGGTTAGCCTTCCCTCATCTCATTTGTCACCTCTGCAATTCAGCTGGAATTGACACAGAGAAAGACATCCTTATTGATGAGGACAAGCCCATCACTAAGAAAAGGATGGAGCAACCAAGAGATTCCACTCATGGACAAGAGCATGAGGAAATTCCTCATCATGAAATTCTTGAGATACCTCAAGGGATGCATTTTCCTCCACAAAACTATTGGGAGCAAATTAACACCTCCCTAGGAGAATTAAGTTCCAATATGGGACAACTAAGGGTGGTGCAACAAGAGCATTCCATCCTCCTTCATGAAATTAGAGAAGATCAAAGAATCATGAGAGAGGAGCAACAAAGGCAAGGAAGAGACATTGAGGAGCTCAAGCACTCCATAAGATCTTCAAAAAGGAAGAACTAGTCGCCAACACTAAGGTGGACCCGTTCTTTAATTTTCTTGTTCCTTATTTTTCTATTTTTCGAAATTTTATGCTTTATGTTTATCTATGTTTGTGTCTTTATTACATGATCATTAGTGTCTTAAAGTTATGAATGTCCTATGAATCCATCACCTTTCTTAAATAAAAAGTGTTTTTAATTGCAAAAAGAAAAAGAAGTACATGAATTTTAAATTTTAAAATAGTTTAATTATTTTGATGTGGTGGCAATACTTTTTGTTCTTCTGAATGAATGCTTGAACAGTGCATATTTTTGAATTTGTTGTTCATAAATATTAAAATTGTTGGCTCTTGAAAGAATGATGGAAAAGGAGAAATGTTATTTGATAATCTGAAAAATCATAAAATTGATTCTTGAAGCAAGAAAAAGCAGTGAAAAGCTTGCAGAAAAAAAAGTATATGCGAAAAAAAAAGAAAAAAAAAAAGAAAAAAAAGGAGAGAAGAAAAGCAAGCATAAAAAGCCAATAGCCCTTTAAACCAAAAGGCAAGGGTAAAATAAAAAGGATCCAAGGCTTTGAGCATTAGTGGATAGGAGGGCCCACAAGAATAAAATCCTGGCCTAAGCGGCTAAACCAAGCTGTCCCTAACCGTGTGCTTGTGGCGTGAAGGTGTCAAGTGAAAACTTGAGACTGAGCGGTTAAAGTCGTGGTCCAAAGCAAAAAGAGTGTGCTTAAGAGCTCTGGACACCTCTAATTAGGGACTCTAGCAAAGCTGAGTCACAATCTGAAAAGGGTCACCCAGTTATGTGTCTGTGGCATTTATGTATCCGGTGGTAATACTGGAAAACAAAATGCTTAGGGTCACAGCCAAGACTCATAAGGTAGTTGTGTTCAAGAATCAACATACGGAACTAGGAGAATTAATAACACTATCTGAATTCTGAGTTCCTATAGATGCCAATCATTCTGAACTTCAAGGGATAAAGTGAGATGCCAAAACTGTTCATAAGCAAAAAGCTAAAAGCCCTGCTCATCTAATTAAGAATGATCTTCATAGATATTTTTGGAATTCATTGTATATTCTCTTTTTTTAACCTATTTGATTTCCAGTTTCTTGGGGACAAGCAACAATTTAAGTTTGGTGTTGTGATGAGCGGATATTTATACGCTTTTTAGCATTGTTTTTAGTATATTTTAGTTAGTTTTTATTATATTTTTATTAGTTTTTAAATAAAAATCACATTTCTGGACTTTACTATGAGTTTGTGTGTTTTTCTGTGATTTCAGGTATTTTCTGGTTGAAATTGAGGGACCTGAGCAAAAATCTGATTCAGAGGCTGAAAAAGGACTGCAGATGCTGTTGGATTCTGACCTCCCTGCACTCAAAGTGGATTTTCTGGAGCTACAGATACCCAATTGGCATGCTCTCACTTGCGTTGGAAAGTAGACATCCTGGTATTTCCAGCAATATATAATAGTCCATATTTTGCCCAAGATTTGATGGCCCAAACCAGCGTTCAAAGTCAGCATAGAAATTCTGGCGTCAAAACACCAGAACTGGCATAAAAGCTGGAGTTAAACACCAAAACTGGCACAAAAACTGGCGTTTAACTCCAAGAAAAGCCTCTACACGTGAAAACTTCAATACTCAGCCCAAGCACACACCAAGTGGGCCCAGAAGTGGATTCTGCATCATTTACTCATTTCTGTAAACCCTAGGTTACTAGTTTTTTGCAAATAGGACCTTTTGCTATTGTATTTTCATACTTTTATATACTTTTCATCTTGGAACTTGTATGTTCACGCTTTGGGAGGCTGGCCATTCGGCCATGCCTAGACCTTTTGTTCTTATATATTTTCAACGGTAGAGTTTCTACACACCATAGATTAAGGTGTGGAGCTCTGCTGTTCCTCATGAATTAATGCAAAGTACTATTGTTTTTCTATTCAACTCAAGCTTATTTATGTTCTAAGATATCCATTCGTTCTTCAACATGATGAATGTGATGATCCGTGACACTCATCACCATTCTCACCTTTGAACGCGTGCCTAACAACCACTTCCGTTCTACATGCAATCAAGCTTGAATGTGTATCTCTTGGGTTTCTAATCTAAGATTAGAACCTTCGTGGTATAGGCTAGAATCATTGGCGGTCATTCTTGAGATCCGAAAAGTCTAAACCTTGTCTGTGGTATTCCGAGTAGGATCTGGGAAGGGATGATTGTGACGAGCTTCAAACTCGCGAGTGTTGGGCGTAGTGACAGACGCAAAAGGATCAATGGATCCTATTCCAACATGATCGAGAACCAACAGCTGATTAGCCGTGCGGTGACAGCGCATTTGGAACATTTTCACTGAGAGGACAGGAGGTAGTCATTGACAACGGTGAAACCCAACATACAGCTTGCCATGGAAAGGAGTATGAATGATTGGAAGAAGGCAATAGGAAAGTAGAGGTTCAGAAGGAATAAAGCATCTCCATACGCTTATCTGAAATTTCTACCAATGAATTGCATAAGTATCTCTATCTTTATTTTATGTTTTATTCATATTTTAATTATCAATTCTCCAGAACCATTTGAATCCGCCTGACTGAGATTTACAAGATGACCATAGCTTGCTTTAAGTCGACAGTCTCTGTGGGATCGACCCTTACTCACGTAAGGTTTATTACTTGGACAACCCAGTGCACTTGCTGGTTAGTTGTGCGAAGTTGTGATAAAGAGTTGAGATTACAATTGTGCGTACTAAGTTTTTGGCGCCGTTGCCGGGGATTGTTCGAGTTTGGACAACTGACGGTTCATCTTGTTGCTTAGATTAGGTAACTTTATTTTAATTTTATTCTTCAGAATTTTTAAGAATGATTTCTAGAGTTTCAGATGATGTTTTTATCATCACAAAAGCTGATTGATTCTCATTAATTTGGCTATTGTATGTAATGTCCTGCTGAAGCTTTAGACTAACATTGCATGATTCCTGGAATTCTCATTAAAAATTTTGAATCTCTTTATTCTCTTTTTTCATATAATTTTCGAAAAATCACAAAAAATTATAAAATTTATAAAATCAAAAATATTTTATGTTTCTTGTTTGAGTCAAGTGTCAATTTTTAAGTTTGGTGTCAATTACATGTCTTTATTCTTCTTGCATTTTTTCAAATATATGCATTATGTTCTTCATAGATCTTCAAGTTGTTCTTGATGATTTTAGTGCTCTGATCTTTAATTTCTCTTATTTTGTGTCTTTTGTTGTTTCTTACATGCATTTTTAAATTGTTATAGTCCTTAGTATACAAACTTCTGAGTTTGGTGTCTTGCATGCATTGTTTACTTGATCTTAGTTGCATTTTTTATTGTTTCTCATCATTAAAAATTTAAAATTTTTTTTTAAAATTGTGTCTTTTCAAGTCAATAACACAGAGAATTGAAGATTCAGAACATTCAGCAGAGGAATTACACAGAAAAAGCTGAGCGTTCAAAACACCCAGTGAAAAAGGAAAACTGGCGTTTAAATGCTAGCCAGGATACCTGGCTGGGCGTTAAACGCCCAAAAAGGTAGCATTTTGGGCATTAAACGCCAGAACGGATGCCATTCTGGGCGTTTAACGCCAGGAGGACACTAGAGGGAAGATTTTGTTTTTAATTCAAATCTTTTTCAAATTTTCATAATTTTTCAAAATCAAATTTTTTTCAAATCATATCTTTTCAATCATATCTTTTCAAAATCAATTTCTTTTCAATTTTTTTTATTTATTACTATTTTCGAAAATCCTTGCTACAATTAGTGATTTAATTCAAAATTTTCAAGTTGTTACTTGCCTATTAAGAAAGGATCAAAAGTTTTAATTCTAGAATCATATCTTTTAATTTCTTAATGGTCAAGTCATCAACTTTAATTTTAAAAACTTTCTTCTTTTAAATTTGATTCTCAATCATATCTTCTCAATCATATCTTTTCAATCACATCTTTTTCAAAATTAAGTTTCAATGATATCTTTTTGATTTCTAATTTCAAAATCTTTTTCAAAAATCACTTAATTTCGTTCCCAATCTTAGTTTTCAAAAATCATTTACCAAATTTTCAAAATTTCTTTTAATTATTTCAAAATCTTTTACTTTATTTTCGAAAATTCTTCCCCTCTTCTCACATCCTTCTATTTATGGACTAACACTCCTCCTCAATTTACAATTCAAACTCTATCCCTCTTGATAAGTTCAAATTCTTTCTTCTCTACCTTCTCCTTCTATTCTTCTTTACCTCTGACACCTCAAGGAATCTCTATACTGTGACATAGAGGATTTCATATGTTCTTCTCCTCTCTTTTCATATGAACAGGAGCAAGGACAAAGGCATTCTTGTTGAAGCTGATCCTGAACCTAAAAGGACCTTGAAGAAAAAGCTAAGAGAAGCTAAAGTACAACTCTCTATAGAGGACCTAACAGAACTTTTCAAACAAGAAGAAGCCATGGCAGCCGAAAACAACAACAATGCCAACAATACAAGGAAGGTGCTTGGTGACTTTACTGCACATACCCCTAACTTCTATGGGAGAAGCATCTCAATCCATGCCATTGGAGCAAACAACTTTGAGCTTAAGCCTCAATTAGTTTCTCTAATGCAACAGAATTGCAAGTTTCATAGACTTCCATTGGAAGATCCTCATCAGTTCTTAGCTGAATTCTTACAAATCTGTGACACTGTCAAGACCAATGGGGTTGATCTCGAGGTATACAAGCTTATGCTTTTTCCCTTTGCTGTAAGAGACAGAGCTAGAACATGGTTGGATTCACAACCTAAAGAAAGCCTGAACTCTTGGGAAAAGCTAGTCAATGCCTTCTTGGCAAAATTCTTTCCACCTCAAAATTGAGCACGCTTAGAGTAGAAGTCCAAACCTTCAGACAGAAGGAAGGTGAATCCCTCTATGAAGCTTGGGAAAGATACAAGAAATTGATCAGAAGGTGTCCTTCTGACATGCTTTCAGAATGGAGCATCATAGGTATCTTCTATGATGTTCTGTCTGAACTGTCCAAGATGTCATTGGACAGCTCTGCTGGAGGATCTCTTCATCTGAAGAAGACGCCTGCAGAAGCTCAGGAACTCATTGAAATGGTTGCAAATAACCAATTCATGTACACCTCTGAAAGGAATCCTGTGAATAATGGGACAAGTCAGAAGAAAGGAGTTCTTGAGATTGATACTCTGAATGCCATATTGGCTCAGAACAAAATATTGACTCAACAAGTCAATATGATTTCTCAAAGTCTGTCTGGAATGCAAGAAGCAACAGGCAGTACCAAAGAAGCTTCATCTGAAGAAGAAGCTTATGATCCTGTGAACCCAGCAATGGAAGAGGTGAATTACATGGGAGAATCCTATGGAAACACCTATAATCCTTCATGGAGAAATCATCCAAACCTCTCATGGAAGGATCAACAGAAGCCTCAACAAGGCTTCAACAATAATAATGGTGGAAGAAATAGGTTTAGCAATGGCAAACCTTTTCCATCATCTTCTCAGCAACAAACAGAGAATTCCATGCAGAACCACTCTGAATTAGCAACTATAGTCTCTGATTTAATTAAACCCACTCAAGGTTTCATGACTGAAACAAGGTCCTCCATTAGAAATTTGGAGGCACAAGTGGGTCAGCTGAGTAAGAAAGTTACTGAACTCCATCCTACTACTCTTCCAAGCAATACAGAAGAGAATCCAAAAGGAGAGTGCAAGGCTATCAACATAACCCACACGGCCGAACCTAGAGAGGAGGAAGAGGCAGTGATCTCCACTGAGGAAGACCTCAATGGACGTCCACTGGTCTCCAAGGAGTTTCCTAATGAGGAACCATGGGAATCTGAGGCTCACATTGAGACCATAGAGATTCCATTAAATTTACTTTTTCCATTCATGAGCTCTGATGAGTATTCTTCCTCTGAAGAGGATGAAGATGTTATTGAAGAACAAGTTGCTAAGTACCTTGGAGCAATCATGAAGCTAAATGCCAAGCTATTTGGCAATGAGACTTGGGAGGATGAACCCTCCTTGCTCACCAAAGAACTGGATGACTTGACTAGGCAGAAATTTCCTTTGAAGAGACATGATCCTGGAAAGTTCTCAATACCTTGTACCATAGGCACCATGACCTTTGAGAAGGCTCTGTGTGACCTAGGATCAAGCATAAACCTCATGCCTCTCTCTGTAATGAAGAAGCTAGGAATCCTTGAGGTACAAGCTGCAAGAATCTCACTAGAGATGGCAGACAATTCAAGAAAACAGGCTTATGGACTTGTAGAGGATGTCTTGGTAAAGGTTGAAGAACACTACATCCCTGCTGATTTTATAGTCCTAGACACTGGGAAGTGTATGGATGAATCCATCATCCTTGGCAGACCCTTCCTAGCCACAGCAAAAGCTATGATTGATGTTGACAGAGGAGAATTGGTCCTTCAAGTGAATGAGGACTCCCTTGTGTTTAAAGCTCAAGGATCTCCCTCTGTAACCATGGAGAGGAAGCATGAAAAGCTTCTCTCAATGCAGAGTCAAACAAAATCCCCACATTCAAACTCTAAGTTTGGTGTTAGGAGGCCACAACCAAACTCTAAGTTTGGTGTTGAGAGGCCATCATCATGCTCTGAGTACCTATGAGGCTCCATGAGAGCCCACTGTCAAGCTACTGACATTAAAGAAGCGCTTGTTAGAAGGCAACCCAATTTTACTTATCTATGTTAAATCTCTATTTTCCATTGTTATTTTATGTTTTCTATAGGTTGATGATCATGTGAAGTCACAAAAACAATTGAAAAAGCAAAAACAAACTGAAAAATAGAATGAAAAACAGCACACCCTGGAGGAGAAGCCTACCGGCGTTTAACGCCAGAAAAAGGGCAAGAAGCTGGCGTTAAACGCTAGAAATGGGCAGGAACCTGGCGTTTAACACCAGGATTGGCAACAGAGGGTGTTTTGCACGCCTAATTGGTGCAGGGATGAGAAATCCTTGACACCTCAGGATCTGTGGACCCCACAGGATCCCCACCAACCTCAACTCACTCTCTCTCTTCTTCTCACCTTTTCATAATACTCTTCCCTAAATACCCTTCACCAATCAACTAAATACCTCTTCCCCAAAAAACTCCTCACGTATCAAATCCTACCCTCTTCTCCATAAACCCTTCACCAATCCACATCCATCCATCATAAACCCCACCTACCTCACCATTCAAATTCAAACCACTTTCCTTCCCAAACCCACCCGGCCCATACATGGCCGAACCTTACCCTCTCCCCGCTCCTATATAAACCCATCTTCTCCCCTTCATTTTCACACATCTTAAATACTACTTCTCCCCCTTGGCCGAAACACTAACCCCCTCCATCTCCTCTATTTCTTCTTCCACTCTCTTCCTTCTTCTTTTGCTCGAGGACGAGCAAATCTTCTAAGTTTGGTGTGGTAAAAGCTAAAGCTTTTTATTTTTTCATAACCATTTATGGTACCAAAGGCCGGAGAAACCTCTAGAAAGAAGAAAGGAAAGGCAAAAGCTTCCACCTCCGAGACATGGGAGATGGAGAGATTCATCTCAAGGGTGCATCAAGACCACTTCTATGAAGTTATGGCCAAGAAGAAAGTGATTCCCGAGGTCCCTTTCAAGCTCAAAAAGGGTGAATATCCGGAGATCCGACATGAGATCCGAAGCAGAGGTTGGGAAGTTCTCACCAACCCTATTCAACAAGTTGGAATCTTAATGGTTCAAGAGTTCTATGCCAATGCATGGATCACCAAGAACCATGATCAAAGTGTGAACCCGGACCCAAAGAATTGGCTTACAATGGTTTGGGGGAAATACTTAGATTTCAGTCCAAAAAATTTAAGGTTGGCATTCAACTTGCCAATGATGCAAGGAGATGCACACCCCTACACTAGAAGGGTCAACTTTGATCAAAGGTTGGACCAAGTCCTCATAGACATTTGTGAAGAGGGCACTCAATGGAAGAGAGATTCAAGAGGAAAGCTGGTTCAACTAAGAAGGCATGACCTGAAACCCGTGGCTAGGGGATGGTTGGAGTTCATCCAACGCTCAATCATTCCCACGAGCAACTGGTTTGAAGTTACTATAGACCGGGCTATCATGATCCATAGCATCATGATTGGAGAGGAAGTAGAAGTTCATGAGGTTATATCTCTAGAACTTTACAAGGTGGCGGACAAGTCTTCTACCTTGGTAAGGTTAGCCTTCCCTCATCTCATTTGTCACCTCTGCAATTCAGCTGAAATTGACATACAGGAAGACATCCTCATTGATGAGGACAAGCCCATCACTAAGAAAAGAATGGAGCAAACATGAGATCCCACTCATGGACAAGAGCATGAGGAAATTCCTCATCATGAAATTCTTGAGATACCTCAAGGGATGCATTTTCCTCCACAAAACTATTGGGAGCAAATTAACACCTCCCTAGGAGAATTAAGTTCCAATATGGGACAACTAAGGGTGGAGCACCAAGAGCATTCCATCCTCCTTCATGAAATTAGAGAAGATCAAAGAATCATGAGAGAGGAGCAACAAAGGCAAGGAAGAGCCATTGAGTAGCTCAAGCACTCCATAAGATCTTCAAAAAGGAAGAACTAGTCGCCATCACTAAGGTGGACCCGTTCTTTAATTTTCTTGTTCCTTATTTTTCTGTTTTTCGAAATTTTATGCTTTATGTTTATCTATGTTTGTGTCTTTATTACATGATCATTAGTGTCTTAAAGTTATGAATGTCTTATGAATCCATCACCTTTCTTAAATAAAAAGTGTTTTTAATTGCAAAAAGAAAAAGAAGTACATGAATTTTGAATTTTAAAATAGTTTAATTATTTTGATGTGGTGGCAATACTTTTTGTTCTTCTGAATGAATGCTTGAACAGTGCATATTTTTGAATTTGTTATTCATGAATATTAAAATTGTTGGCTCTTGAAAGAATGATGGAAAAGGAGAAATGTTATTTGATAGTCTGAAAAATCATAAAATTGATTCTTGAAGCAAGAAAAAGCAGTGAAAAGCTTGCAGAAAAAAAAGTATATGCGAAAAAAAAAAAAAGAAAAAAAAGAAAAAAAAAGGAGAGAAGAAAAGCAAGCAGAAAAAGCCAATAGCCCTTTAAACCAAAAGGTAAGGGATTACAAAGTTCAGATCTAAAATGTCATGAGATACAAAATAAATCTCTAAAAGTTGTTTAAATACTCAGCTAGTAACCTAGGTTTACAGAAAATGAGTAAACTATGATAGATAATGCAGAAATCCACTTCTGGGGCCCACTTGGTGTGTGCTGGGGCTGAGACTTTAGCTTCTCACGTGCCTGGGCTGTTTCTGGAGTTAAACGCCAGGTTGTAACCTGTTTCTGGCGTTGAACTCCAACTTGCAACCTGTTTCTGGCGCTGAACGCCAGACTGCAACATGGAACTGGCGTTGAACGCCAGTTTACGTCATCTATCTTCGCGCAAAGAATGGACTATTATATATTGCTGGAAAGCCCTTGATGTCTACTTTCCAACGCAATTGAGAGCGCGCCATTTGGAGTTTTGTAGCTCCAGAAAATCCACTTTGAGTGCAGGGAGGTCAAAATCCAACAGCATCAGCAGTCCTTTTTCAACCTGAATCAGATTTTTGCTCAGCTCCCTCAATTTCAGTCAGAAAATACCTGAAATCACAGAAAAACACACAAACTCATAGTAAAGTCCAGAAATGTGATTTTTAATTAAAAACTAATAAAAAATATAATAAAAAGTGACTAAAACATATTAAAAACTACCTAAAAACAATGCCAAAAAGCGTATAAATTATCCGCTCATCAGCGGACAAGTCTTCTACCTTGGCAAGGTTAGCCTTCCCTCATCTCATTTGTCACCTCTGCAATTCAGCTGGAATTGACATAGAGAAAGACATCCTCATTGATGAGGACAAGCCCATCACTAAGAAAAGGATGGAGCAAACAAGAGATCCCACTCATGAACAAGAGCATGAGGAAATTCCTCATCATGAAATTCTTGAGATACCTCAAGGGATGCATTTTCCTCCACAAAACTATTGGGAGCAAATTAACACCTCCCTAGGAGAATTAAGTTCCAATATGGGACAACTAAGGGTGGAGCACCAAGAGCATTCCATCCTCCTTCATGAAATTAGAGAAGATCAAAGAATCATGAGAGAGGAGCAACAAAGGCAAGGAAGAGACATTGAGGAGCTCAAGCACTCCATAAGATCTTCAAAAAGGAAGAACTAGTCGCCATCACTAAGGTGGACCCGTTCTTTAATTTTCTTGTTCCTTATTTTTCTGTTTTTCGAAATTTTATGCTTTATGTTTATCTATGTTTGTGTCTTTATTACATGATCATTAGTGTCTTAAAGTTATGAATGTCTTATGAATCCATCACCTTTCTTAAATAAAAAGTGTTTTTAATTGCAAAAAGAAAAAGAAGTACATGAATTTTGAATTTTAAAATAGTTTAATTATTTTGATGTGGTGGCAATACTTTTTGTTCTTCTGAATGAATGCTTGAACAGTGCATATTTTTGAATTTGTTATTCATGAATATTAAAATTGTTGGCTCTTGAAAGAATGATGGAAAAGGAGAAATGTTATTTGATAATCTGAAAAATCATAAAATTGATTCTTGAAGCAAGAAAAAGCAGTGAAAAGCTTGCAGAAAAAAAAGTATATGCGAAAAAAAAAAGAAAAAAAAAGAAAAAAAAAGGAGAGAAGAAAAGCAAGCAGAAAAAGCCAATAGCCCTTTAAACCAAAAGGCAAGGGATTACAAAGTTCAGATCTAAAATGTCATGAGATATGATGACAAGTCATCTTAGCCTAGTTTTACTATCCTTTTTCTTTATTTTTTATTTGGTTTTATGCACTTTCTTGCATCCTAAGTAAGTAATTTGGAATGAAAATGCATGACTTCTCCAAATCAAACAACCACCATGAAATTGATGCTAAATCATGAGGTTTAAGCTAAATTTAATTGATTTTTAATGATTAATAGACCTTGTGAACTTGGTGATACTTTGATTGGTTGTTTTGATTAATTGTAGGTGAAGAAAAGAAGAAAAGAAAAAAAGCGTGGCCAAGAAAAGAGGAAGTGTGATGCAACAAAACCATGAAGCTCCCTCCAAAGCTCACTAAGTGAGCGCTACACTCACTACCAGGAGACCAAAGCATAAAGCTCAGCTCACTTTGTGAGCTGAGCACAACATGGGGTCAAGAGACAAGAAGAGAAGAACCAAGCTCTGCTCACTTTGTGAGCTGAGCACAACACAAGGCCAAGAAATAAGGAAATGAGGAACCAAGCTCAGCTCACTAAGTGAGCATTATCGAGAGTGCTAGAGGAAAAATTCAAAGGAAATGATTTGCAAATGCATGCTCCAAGGCTTGAACTCATGACCAAGGGGGATGGGGGAGGCGCTACTCACAAAGGAAAATAAGCAAAAAATGGCCAAATGCACTCCTCAAGGTTCGAACTCACCACCATGAGGAAGCAAGGAAGCAAGGCATCACAAGAAAACCAAGGAAAAGCTCCAGCGCATGCTTCCCATGGGTTTCGAACCAAGGACCTTTCCTTGGATGCCCCAAAGCTCAGCTCACTTTGTGAGCTGAGCGCTATCCATGGGCACATGAAGCACACCTTGACACGGTCCTGGGCAGCACAAAGCGCAACAAATTGGCACCAAGGCACTAGCGCTCAGCTCACAAAGTGAGCTGAGCTCTCCCCTGATGCATCCCAAGCAGCAAAGCAAGCAACAAAGGCCTCCCCATACTAAGTCTCCAAGCTCAGCTCACTTTGTGAGCTGAGCATCCCCCTGGAAGCAAATTTCTTCATGGGTTGAAATTCAAATTAAAAATCCAACTTAATTCATTTCTTCACCAAATCAAAAGCCCATCCAAATTCCAATATCCAAGAATAGAAAGTGTATAAATAGGACTTAGTTTGATGTAATGAAAAACTTTTCGCTTGGGCATTTTTTTTAGAATTCCCTTTTGAGCTTTAATTTTTAATTGATTTCCTTAGAGAATTGGGAAGGAGAATTGATTTCTCTTCTTCCTTGTTCTTGCTTGAGCACTCATTAATTTTCTTGCTTTGGATCTTGGGTGAAGAATTGAAGAACTTCTGTTTCAATCTCACCTTGAGATCTCTTGTTTACGTTTCTGCATAATTGAATTTGAATTTCACTTTCTGGTCATTGCATCTTCTTCTACTCTTCTGTAATCTATTCCTGCAATTTACTTTTCTTCATTTCTTTTGCAATTGTTCTTGTTGGATCAAGGAAGGATTTGAGATCTAGACTTGTTATCTAGTCTCTTCCACTCCTGAGATCTTGAACCATTTTTCATTTGCTGCAACTTAAGCATCGCTTTCTGTGTTAATTTCTCAAGCATTTCTACTTTGCTGTTTAGATCTACTTTGCTTTAATTCATCTTTCACTATTCTGTTTTGTTGCAATTTATTTCTGCTTGTTTAATTTCTGCAATCCCACTTCCTAATTCCCTTTTATCATTCAAGCAATTTACATTTCTTGCACTTTAAGATTCAGTCATTTACATTTCTTGCAATCTAAGTTTCTGCAATTTAATTTACTTGTTCTTTAAGATTTAGCACATTTACTTTCCTGCTCTTTAATTTACTGCACTTTACCCTTCTCCCTTTACGTTTCAAGCAATTTAGTTTCTATTAATCACAAACCACTCAACCAACACTTGATTCGCTAGACTAAATCAACCACTAAACTAAAATTGCTCAATCCTTCAATCCCTGTGGGATCGACCTCACTCACGTGAGTTTTTATTACTTGATACGACCCGGTATACTTGCCGGTTATACGTGAAAGAAATTTTTCGCGCATCAAGTTTTTGGCGCCGTTGCCGGGGATTGATTAGATTGACAATGATTAAGTGAAGTGGAGATCTAGATCTAGCATTTTTATTTTCTGTTCTTTAACTTTTAATTAACCTACTAACTGTTTGAAGTTTTGCCTGAGCTAATAGAAACCTCATTCTAGCAATAGAGTGAAATTTCCTTGGCTCATCCTGCTGAATATGATTTTCATAGCTTGAAAAACAAACGAGAGGAGTGGTTTTCGTTCAGTACTCTCTCAAGTTTGCCAACTGTTTGATACTTTGTGTCAACTGATCCTTTAATCATATCCTGGCCTGAATATTCTCTATCTTCACTTGAATTGGTTGTGACTGTGCAGATCATGGAAGGGAACTCAACAAATTCTAGCAATCATGAGAATAATACCCCCACCTTGGATGATAATGTAACCCATAGTTCGAAGCAACTATCCATAGCCATGAATGACGTTGCCCAATGGTTTGAAGCTTTTCCACAAGGAAGCATTATCGGATGGGAAGAACTGATGAATGGACTCCTAGTCAAATTTAACCCATCACAAAGAATTGTTAAGCAAGAGGCAGAAGTGCATCCATTAGAGAAAGAAATTGAAGGTGCTCGTGCAGTAATAAACCAAAACAAGCAGATGCATCAGCAGACTCTACAACAATTAGATATGATGGCTAGAAAAATCACTGAGTTGAGACATGCTGTAGTACATACATACAACCTGACTCAAAGCTCATATGGGTGTAATCAAGCTGAACACAGCTTTGGGGCCACTAACCATGAGCAACAAAGCTATGAGCAACTACAAGCTCCAAGCAATCACTCTAGCATGCTCCAGCACAGGCCTCAGAATGATGTGTACAATCCACCTTGGAGAACTCATTCTAATGGGAGGGGGGTTGAGAACCAAAACCAAAGACCAAGGGACTTCAACTGCAACAATCCCAACTTCAAAAATCAACTTAAAACACATCCCCACAACAACAATCACACACACTTCCAACCCCGTCCTACCTCACCATTCGCTCAAAATGACCTTCATCAACCACCACAATTGACACAGCCACAACCACTTCCAACCTTTCAAAGAATCTATATTCTAGAAATGCTGATGGAGAGGTCCATAAAAATTCAAGAAATGATGGCAATAGAGCGGGAAGAAATAAAGAAACATCAAGAGATGATAAGCAAGAACCAGGAGTCTTCACTCAGAAGACTTGAAAGGCAGGTGGCACAATTAGTGCAAAAACTTGCTGAATTGGGTGAGAAAAAGGGGACTCTGAACCCAAAGAGCCATGAAAAGGATGCTGTGTTGAAAGAGAAGGGAGTCATGGAGGAAAATAAGAAGGCTATGGAAAGAGAAACAGAGGGAAGGAAGCCCATAGCAAGAGGAGGAAACCTAAGGCAACAAAAACCTCAAATTCCATGAGCACAGAGTGAAGGATGTCAAGCTAGTGACAATAAAAGAGCGCTTGTTGGGAGGCAACCCAACCCGAGGTAGTTTTCTGTTCAATACTATTTTAATAAAAAGGTTAATTAGTTTTATCTATAATGCAAGAAGCTAAGTTTGGTGTTGCACACCAAAACAATCTAAGGGAGAATGAAGGATTCTAAGTTTGGTGTCCACCAAAACCCCATTAAAACACACATTCTCACTTTCTGCATAATGTAGGCTTCAAGCATACTGGATGAACTAGTTAGCCATTTTACTATTTTTTTTAGTTTCCAGTTCTATCACTTTTGAAAAAGAAAAAGAAATTATCACAAATGGTTAACCATTGGCAAGGTACTAAGTTTGGTGTTCCCACACCAAAGTAAGTTCAAAAAGCCCACAAATAAATCATGCAGATTACCCTATGTTTCCAAGTGCTTGGGGAACAAGCAACTTTCAATATCATTGCAGAATGTCATACAAGTCTTTGGAGGGATTAAGCATCTTCAACCAAAGAAACAAAAGATGAACATAAAGGCCAGCAATGGTGATAAGAAGGAAAGCAAGTGAACTCCAACAGGTTGTATTGTTAAGTAATTGTTTACATCAAATTTTGCTGCTATTGCAGGTTGGATTGTATCCTTATTTGCCCTGCCTGTCTGCATAGTATAGTTTTTTATATACCCCTGCCTGCATGCATAGCATAGTTTTTCTTGATAATTCAATAAGCAAGATGTTTGATCATCCACAACATTCTTATCTTCAAAACTTGTTTGCACTCAATTTTCAAGAATGCATCACATGAAAGTTCTTTGAAAAGAAGGATTGAGGAATTAAACAATTTTGAGGCAAGTAAAAGATTAGGAGAAGTGGTGGTTCTGGTTGTGTGATTATGCATTGAGGTTGCATGCTTATGAAAACTTGCATGGGAGCTCATAGGCAGGACATAGAGTTCAAAGAAGTATTGTGGAGATTCTCAAACATTTATTGATCCAAGAAGCAGCAAACAAAAGAAAGAAAACACAAAAAAAAAAAAAAATGAATGAAAGAACATGGCCCAAGGCTCTGAGCATCAATTACTAGGCAGAAAAGAAAGAAGAAACAAAAACTCAAAGAGTTATTACCCTAGTAAATGCTTGTGGTCGAATTGTGTCAAAGAGAGAGGCTTGAGCAAGTAAATCCTAAGGGGTGCTTCAACACCTAATACCTTAAAACTAACTGGTTTAGGAGTATTGATTGAAAGCTTATCTAAAGAGCCGCTTTGAGACATGACACTTAGAGTCAAAGCCAAAACACAAATCATAAGCTGCTTCAAGGTGATTACCTATAGAGAGATCTCCATGATACCATTTGGATGAAAGTCCTAAGACCTAAGACTTCCAAGATGTGGGGACTAGTAAGCACTGAAGCCCTTGCATGAGCATATAATTTAGAGTTCACCCCACTGTCACTTAATCACTTCACTCACAGGATACTACATGTTATTCTTCAAATCCATTTTAATTGAAAGAACTTTTAAGCACAATTCTTCTCTTGCTTGGGGAGAAGCAAGTTTTAAGTTTGGTGTTGTGATGACAAGTCTTCTTAGCCTAGTTTTACTATCCTTTTTCTTTATTTTTTATTTGGTTTTATGCACTTTCTTGCATCCTAAGTAAGTAATTTGGAATGAAAATGCATGACTTCTCCAAATCAAACAACCACCATGAAATTGATGCTAAATCATGAGGTTTAAGCTAAATTTAATTGATTTTTAATGATTAATAGACCTTGTGAACTTGGTGATACTTTGATTGGTTGTTTTGATTAATTGTAGGTGAAGAAAAGAAGAAAAGAAAAAAAGCGTGGCCAAGAAAAGAGGAAGTGTGGTGCAACAAAACCATGAAGCTCCCTCCAAAGCTCACTAAGTGAGCGCTACACTCACTACCAGGAGACCAAAGCATAAAGCTCAGCTCACTTTGTGAGCTGAGCACAACATGGGGTCAAGAGACAAGAAGAGAAGAACCAAGCTCTGCTCACTTTGTGAGCTGAGCACAACACAAGGCCAAGAAATAAGGAAATGAGGAACCAAACTCAGCTCACTAAGTGAGCATTATCGAGAGCGCTAGAGGAAAAATTCAAAGGAAATGATTTGCAAATGCATGCTCCAAGGCTTGAACTCATGACCAAGGGGGATGGGGGAGGCGCTACTCACAAAGGAAAATAAGCAAAAAATGGCCAAATGCACTCCTCAAGGTTCGAACTCACCACCATGAGGAAGCAAGGAAGCAAGGCATCACAAGAAAACCAAGGAAAAGCTCCAGCGCATGCTTCCCATGGGTTTCGAACCAAGGACCTTTCCTTGGATGCCCCAAAGCTCAGCTCACTTTGTGAGCTGAGCGCTATCCATGGGCACATGAAGCACACCTTGACACGGTCCTGGGCAGCACAAAGCGCAACAAATTGGCACCAAGGCACTAGCGCTCAGCTCACAAAGTGAGCTGAGCTCTCCCCTGATGCATCCCAAGCAGCAAAGCAAGCAACAAAGGCCTCCCCACACTAAGTCTCCAAGCTCAGCTCACTTTGTGAGCTGAGCATCCCCCTGGAAGCAAATTTCTTCATGGGTTGAAATTCAAATTAAAAATCCAACTTAATTCATTTCTTCACCAAATCAAAAGCCCATCCAAATTCCAATATCCAAGAATAGAAAGTGTATAAATAGGACTTAGTTTGATGTAATGAAAAACTTTTCGCTTGGGCATTTTTTTTAGAATTCCCTTTTGAGCTTTAATTTTTAATTGATTTCCTTAGAGAATTGGGAAGGAGAATTGATCTCTCTTCTTCCTTGTTCTTGCTTGAGCACTCTTTAATTTTCTTGCTTTGGATCTTGGGTGAAGAATTGAAGAACTTCTGTTTCAATCTCACCTTGAGATCTCTTGTTTACGTTTCTGCATAATTAAATTTGAATTTCACTCTCTGGTCATTGCATCTTCTTCTACTCTTCTGCAATCTATTCCTGCAATTTACTTTTCTTCATTTCTTTTGCAATTGTTCTTGTTGGATCAAGGAAGGATTTGAGATCTAGACTTGTTATCTAGTCTCTTCCACTCCTGAGATCTTGAACCATTTTTCATTTGCTGCAACTTAAGCATCGCTTTCTGTGTTAATTTCTCAAGCATTTCTACTTTGCTGTTTAGATCTACTTTGCTTTAATTCATCTTTCACTATTCTGTTTTGTTGCAATTTATTTCTGCTTGTTTAATTTCTGCAATCCCACTTCCTAATTCCCTTTTATCATTCAAGCAATTTATATTTCTTGCACTTTAAGATTCAGTCATTTACATTTCTTGCAATCTAAGTTTCTGCAATTTAATTTACTTGTTCTTTAAGATTTAGCACATTTACTTTCCTGCTCTTTAATTTACTGCACTTTACCCTTCTCCCTTTACGTTTCAAGCAATTTAGTTTCTATTAATCACAAACCACTCAACCAACACTTGATTCGCTAGACTAAATCAACCACTAAACTAAAATTGCTCAATCCTTCAATCCCTGTGGGATCGACCTCACTCACGTGAGTTTTTATTACTTGATACGACCCGGTATACTTGCCGGTTATACGTGAAAGAAATTTTTCGCGCATCAAGATACAAAATAAATCTCTAAAAGTTGTTTAAATACTCAGCTAGTAACCTAGGTTACAGAAAATGAGTAAACTATGATAGATAATGCAGAAATCCACTTCTGGGGCCCACTTGGTGTGTGCTGGGGCTGAGACTTTAGCTTCTCACGTGCCTGGGCTGTTTCTGGAGTTAAACGCCAGGTTGTAACCTGTTTCTGGCGTTGAACTCCAACTTGTAACCTGTTTCTGGCGCTGAACGCCAGACTGCAACATGGAACTGGCGTTGAACGCCAGTTTACGTCATCTATCTTCGCGCAAAGAATGAACTATTATATATTGCTGGAAAGCCCTGGATGTCTACTTTCCAACGCAATTGAGAGTGCGCCATTTGGAGTTCTGTAGCTCCAGAAAATCCACTTTGAGTGCAGGGAGGTCAAAATCCAACAGCATCAGCAGTCCTTTTTCAACCTGAATTAGATTTTTGCTCAGCTCCCTCAATTTCAGTCAGAAAATACCTGAAATCACAGAAAAACACACAAACTCATAGTAAAGTCCAGAAATATGATTTTTAATTAAAAACTAATAAAAAATATAATAAAAAGTGACTAAAATATATTAAAAACTACCTAAAAACAATGCCAAAAAGCGTATAAATTATCCGCTCATCAGCGGACAAGTCTTCTACCTTGGCAAGGTTAGCCTTCCCTCATCTCATTTTTCACCTCTGCAATTCAGCTGGAATTGACATAGAGAAAGACATCCTCATTGATGAGGACAAGCCCATCACTAAGAAAAGGATGGAGCAAACAAGAGATCCCACTCATGGACAAGAGCATGAGGAAATTCCTCATCATGAAATTCTTGAGATACCTCAAGGGATGCATTTTCCTCCATAAAACTATTGGGAGCAAATTAACACCTCCCTAGGAGAATTAAGTTCCAATATGGGACAACTAAGGGTGGAGCACCAAGAGCATTCCATCCTCCTTCATGAAATTAGAGAAGATCAAAGAATCATGAGAGAGGAGCAACAAAGGCAAGGAAGAGACATTGAGGAGCTCAAGCACTCCATAAGATCTTCAAAAAGGAAGAACTAGTCGCCATCACTAAGGTGGACCCGTTCTTTAATTTTCTTGTTCCTTTTTTTTTTTTCTGTTTTTCGAAATTTTATGCTTTATGTTTATCTATGTTTGTGTCTTTATTACATGATCATTAGTGTCTTAAAGTTATGAATGTCCTATGAATCCATCACCTTTCTTAAATAAAAAGTGTTTTTAATTGCAAAAAGAAAAAGAAGTACATGAATTTTAAATTTTAAAATAGTTTAATTATTTTGATGTGGTGGCAATACTTTTTGTTCTTATGAATGAATGCTTGAACAGTGCATATTTTTGAATTTGTTGTTCATGAATATTAAAATTGTTGGCTCTTGAAAGAATGATGGAAAAGGAGAAATGTTATTTGATAATCTGAAAAATCATAAAATTGATTCTTGAAGCAAGAAAAAACAGTGAAAAGCTTGCAGAAAAAAAAGTATATGCGAAAAAAAAGAAAAAAAAGAAAAAAAAAGGAGAGAAGAAAAGCAAGCAGAAAAAGCCAATAGCCCTTTAAACCAAAAGGCAAGGGTAAAATAAAAAGGATCCAAGGCTTTGAGCATCAGTGGATAGGAGGGCCCACAAGAATAAAATCCTGGCCTAAGCGGCTAAACCAAGCTGTCCCTAACCATGTGCTTGTGACGTGAAGATGTCAAGTGAAAACTTGAGACTGAGCGGTTAAAGTCGTATTTCAAAGCAAAAAGAGTGTGCTTAAGAGCTTTGGACACCTCTTATTGGGGACTCTAGTTAAGCTTAGTCACAATCTGAAAAGGGTCACCCAGTTATGTGTCTGTGGCATTTATGTATCCGTTGGTAATACTGGAAAACAAAATGCTTAGGGTCACGGCCAAGACTTATAAAGTAGCTGTGTTCAAGAATCAACATACAGAACTAGGAGAATTAATAACACTATCTGAATTCTTAGTTCCTATAGATGCCAATCATTCTGAACTTCAAGGGATAAAGTGAGATGCCAAAACTGTTCATAAGCAAAAAGCTAAAAGCCCCGCTCATCTAATTAAGACTGATCTTCATAGATGTTTTTGGAATTCATTGTATATTCTCTTCTTTTTATCCTATCTGATTTTCAGTTGCTTGGGGACAAGCAACAATTTAAGTTTGGTGTTGTGATGAGCGGATAATTTATACGCTTTTTGGCATTGTTTTTAGTATGTTTTTAGTATATTTTAGTTAGTTTTTATTATGTTTTTATTAGTTTTTAAATAAAAATCACATTTCTGGACTTTACTATGAGTTTGTGTGTTTTTCTGTGATTTTAGGTATTTTCTAGCTGAAATTGAGGGACCTGAGCAAAAATCTGATTCAGAGGCTGAAAAAGGACTGCAGATGCTGTTGGATTCTGACCTCTCTGTACTCGAAGTAGATTTTTTGGAGCTACACAAGTCCAATTGGCACGCTCTCAATTGTGTTAGAAAGTAGACATCCTGGGCTTTCCAGAAATATATAATAGTCTATACTTTGCCTAAGATTTGATGGCCCAAACTGGCGATCAAAGTCAGCATAGAAATTCTGGCGTCAAAACGCCAGAATTGGCATAAAAGCTGGAGTTAAACGCCCAAACTGGCACAAAAGCTGGCATTTAACTCCAAGAAAAGCCTCTACACGTGAAAGCTTCAATACTCAGCCCAAGCACATACCAAGTGGGCCCAGAAGTAGATTCTGCATCATTTACTCATTTCTATAAACCCTAGGCTACTAGTTTTCTACAAATAGGACCTTTTGCTATTGTATTTTCATACTTTTACATACTTTTCATCTTGGAACTTGTATGTTCACGCTTTGGGAGGCTGGCCATTCGGCCATGCCTAGACCTTTTGTTCTTATGTATTTTCAACGGTAGAGTTTCTACACACTATAGATTAAGGTGTGGAGCTCTACTGTTCCTTATGAATTAATGCAAAGTGCTATTGTTTTGCTATTCAACTCAAGCCTATTTCTGTTCTAAGATATCCATTCGTTCTTCAACATGATGAATGTGATGATCCGTGACACTTATCACCATTCTCACCTATGAACGCGTGCCTGACAACTACTTCCGTTCTACATGAAATCAAGCTTGAATGTGTATCTCTTGGGTTTCTAATCTAAGATTAGAACCTTCGTGGTATAGGCTAGAATCATTGGCGGTCATTCTTGAGATCCGGAAAGTCTAAACCTTGTCTGTGGTATTCCAAGTAGGATTTGGGAAGGGAAGATTGTGACGAGCTTCAAACTCACGAGTGTTGGGCGTAGTGACAGACGCAAAAGGATCAATGGATCCTATTCCAACATGATCGAGAACCAACAGCTGATTAGCCGTGCGGTGACAGCGCATTTGGAACATTTTCACTGAGAGGACGGGAGGTAGCCATTGACAACGGTGAAACCCAACATACATCTTGGCATGAAAAGGAGTATGAATGATTGGAAGAAGGCAATAGGAAAGCAGAGGTTCAGAAGGAACAAAGCATCTCCATACGCTTATCTGAAATTCCTACAAATGAATTGCATAAGTATCTCTATCTTTATTTTATGTTTTATTCATATTTTAATTATCAATTCTCCATAACCATTTGAATCCGCCTAACTGAGATTTACAAGATGACCATAGCTTGCTTTAAGCCGACAGTCTCCGTGAGATCGACCCTTACTCACGTAAGGTTTATTACTTGGACGACCCAGTGCACTTGCTGGTTAGTTGTGCGGAGTTGTGATAAAGTGTTGAGATTACAATTGTGCGTACCAAGTTGTTGGCGCCATTGATGATCACAATTTCGTGCACCAGTTTCCTAGCATTGTTGTATTATAAATATTATAGCTTAAAACCACATAGAAATAAAAAGAGAGAGAATTTATTAACAGAGAAGAATATTTTAGTAAAAGAGAGAGAATAAAATGTTTTATTGCTGTATGTATGTTATATGAGAATTTGTCCTTTATTTATACATACAAAAATTCAACCATTCAACCTTTATTAATTTTCAATTTGTATTGAGAAGTTAAGCTTTAAAAAATTCAGCTGTCCACATTAATAGACATCCATTGTTATCATAACAATAATTACTTTGTTGTGATTCCAATTGACTCGTATGCCAGACGGAAAGCAAAATTAAAGCTTATTTCAAAACTAAATAATAAGCTTTTAATTAATTTTCCATTAAAAGATTATGATATCTATAATTCACATTAGCATATATATATATATATATATATATATATATATATATATATATATATATATATATATATATATATATATATATATATATAATGGAACAAGACTGATTGATCTTCCATATTAATTTATTTTCATCAAAGGATATTGCGAATGCGATCTCCAAGGATATTGCGGCAAGCGTCATCTATGCTGGATCCGCGGCTTTACTCTGGCAAGATTTGGAGACTCGCTTCTCTCAGAGTAATGCACCTCGCATCTTTGAGCTGAAGAGGTCACTCATGTCTCTGACTCAAGGTTCTCTCTCGGTCTCACAGTATTTCACAAAATTGAAGATACTTTGGGAAGAACTCAACACCTTCAAGCCATTGGTATCTTGTTCCTGTGGTGGCGTTAAGCCGATTCAAGCCTTTCTTGATCAAGAATATGTGATGCTGTTCCTTATGGGTCTCAATGAGAATTTGGCAAGTGTTCGAAGCCAGATCCTGTTGTCAGATCCACTGCCTCCGATTGGAAAAGTCTTTTCTCTTGTGTTGCAAGAGGAGAAGCAGAGAGCACTCACCTCTCCAAGCCAACATATGGCCTTTGCTGTTAAACAGTCTCCACGACCTACCGCGCCTTCTGGCCCCAAGGTGAAAGGAAGGAAAGATCGTTCACTCTGTGCTCATTGTGGGTTGCTGGGACATACTGAAGATAAATGTTATCGTCTCCATGGATATCCTCCTGGATATTCCCAGAACAAGCCTGTGAATGCCAAATCCCAAGTGCACCATATTGCCAAGGTCGCTCATGATCAAGAAAGCCAAGATCCATCTCCAACATCTAGCTTTTCACTTACAGCGGCTCAGTACAACCAATTGATGACTCTCTTGCAAACTCAGCAAGCTCTTCAGGACATTGAACCTGAAATTTGTGCAGGTGAAGTGTTTTCCTCATGTTATTCGAATCAAATGGCAGAGGTTAGTTCTTGGATAGTTGATTCCGGAGCCACCACTCACATCACTAATTCCTTTAAATTTTTGGAAAATGCCAAACCTCTTACAAATCATTTTGTTGCTTTGCCTGACCATACCAAAATCCGTGCCTTAGCTATTGGCAATGTTGTTCTTAATTCTTCTTTGATCCTTTACAATGTCATATTCATTCCCTCTTTTCGAGTTAATTTGATTTCTGTTAGTTCTTTGTTGAAATTGTCTAACTGCACAGTTCTCTTTTCTGACTTAGCCTTCATCATACAGGACAGGACCTCCAAGAAGGTGATTGGCAGAGGTGATGAAACTGATGACCTGTTTCTGCTACAATCACCCTTCACAGTTCATACTAGGAGTTCTGTTCATAGTTGTCGATCAGTAACCAATGTTGATAGTACTATTTGGCATGCTCGTTTAGGTCACACTTCAGAAAAAGTCTTTAACAAATTGAGTCCTCTTTTGTCAAATAAAACTCTCAAATACAATCATTCTACTTGTGAAGCCTGTCCCTTAGCTAAACTCAAGCGTTTGTCTTTTCAATCCAATAATCATTTTTGTAAGAATTCCTTTGATTTGGTTCATTGTGATATTTGGGGCCCTTATAGAACTCCAACTTATAATAACATGAGATATTTTCTTACTATTGTGGATGATTATTCCAGATTCACTTGGACCTTTTTGCTAAAATACAAATCTGATGCTTCTCACACTCTCATCAATTTCTTTAATATGATTGAAACTCAGTTTAATACTAGGGTAAAGCAGGTGAGATCAGACAATGCTGGTGAATTAATGCTCCTTGATTACCTGAATTCCAAGGGCATGCTTCATCAATTCTCCTGTGTGGAGCGGCCAGAACAAAATGCCGTTGTTGAAAGAAAGCACCAGCATCTACTCAATGTAGCCAGAGCATTGTTCTTTCAGTCCAAGGCCCCAATTGCCTTTTGGGGAGATTATGTGTTGACTGCCACTTTCCTCATCAATCGCTTACCAAGTCCAGCACTTCAACATTGCTCTCCATATGAAAGACTCTTCTTTAACCAACCTGACTATCAGTCTTTGAGAGTCTTCGGCTGCTTGGCTCATGCGTCCTCTCTTCTATCTCAGAGACACAAGTTCTCCCCGAGAGCAGTGCGTGCAATCTTCATTGGCTATCCTTCTGGTTACAAGGGATACAAGTTGTATGACCCAGTAAACAAGAAGATTTTCATCTCCAGAGATGTATCCTTTGTCGAAACTGAATTTCCCTTTCGACAATTAACCGATATTTCCAGGCCCATGGTGGACAATTTCCCTGACATAGTTATCCCAGCATCCATCACTGATGCAGTCCCTCTAGCAGCACTTACCAGCCCTCCTTCTGCCCAACCACCGTCTCAACCATCTGTGGATATGCTAGTCACTGAACCTACCTCACAACATTAGTCTAATATTCCAAATTCACCAATTAACTTGAGAAAATAATCTAGACAACACAGACTACCACCTTACCTCAAGGATTATCAGTGCAATATTGTCTCTCATGGGACCCTAGATCGGTTTCAACATATCTCACACCATCACTCCCATTTTATAGCTAATGTTGCTGCAATTCCTGAGCCCTCCTTCTTCCATCAAGCTGTGAAATACCCTGAGTGGAGGCAGGCTATGGATGAGGAGCTCCAAGCCATGGAGGCCACTAATACTTGGGCTTTAGTTCCTCTTCCACCAGGAAAGCACACCATTGGATGTCGTTGGGTGTACAAAGTCAAGTGTAAGGTAGATGGCTCAGTAGAGTGCTATAAGGCCCGTTTGGTTGCAAAGGGCTATACGCAGCAGGCAGGCATTGATTTTAAGGATACCTTCTCTCCCGTGGCCAAACTCACCACTGTCAGGGTTCTCCTTTCTTTGGCAGCCATCAACAATTGATTTTTATTGCAACTAGATGTGAACAACGCCTTCTTGAACGGTGATTTGTTCGAAGAAGTTTATATGGACCTGCCTCTTGGTTACAAGTCCGAGAGCTCTGGACTCGTATGCAAGTTGAACAAGTCCATCTATGGTTTGAGACAAGCCTCAAGACAATGGTTCTATAAATTCACTTCAGCGCTGCTCACTCACAAGTTCAAACAGTCCAAGCATGATTACTCACTCTTCTCTTATGGTAGTGGTGACAAGATTGTTTACTTGCTGGTTTATGTAGATGACATCATACTAGCCAGTCCTTCCAAGGATATGATGCATAAGGTGCAGAAACTGTTAGAGGCCTCCTTCAAATTGAAGATTCTGGGTGATTTGAAGTATTTCTTGGGCTTGGAACTAGCAAGGTCCAGCGATGGAATTGTCCTCAGCCAAAGAAAGTACGCCTTAAGCATCTTGGAGGACACTAATTTTACAGATTCCAAGTCTGTTTCTCTGCCTATGGAGGCTAACCTCAGGCTAAGCGACTCCGATGGTGATTTGCTTGCGGACTCCTCCATCTACCGGAGACTAATAGGGAGGTTAATGTACCTCACCATATCCCGTCCAGACATTACCTATGCAGTGTCTACCCTTAGTCAATTCTCGTCTAAGCCTAGAACTACTCACGTGAATGCACTTCACCATCTCTTGCGATACTTGAAAGGAACCGTGGGTCAAGGGTTATTATTTTCTGCAAAATCAGAAAAGAGGCTAATGGCTTATGCGGATGCAGATTGGGCGGGATGTCCCGACACTAGGAGAAGCGTTTCAGGTTACTGTGTGTTCATTGGGGACTCTCTGATTTCCTGGAGATCAAAGAAACAACAAACGGTTTCCTGATCATCTGCTGAATCTGAATACAGAGCTATGGCAGCTGTGGCTGCTGAATTGACTTGGCTGACAGGACTCCTATCTGATTTTCAAATCAAGGCACCATCTTCCATGCTGTTTTGTGACTCTATGTCAGCCATCCACATTGCATCAAATCCCACATTCCACGAGAGGACCAAGCATATTGAGGTAGACTGCCATTTTGTTCGAGAGAAAGTTGTGGCAGGATTCATCAAACTGATCCATGTTCGAACTCAGCATCAGCTTGCCGATGTCTTCACGAAGCCGATAACTCCAACCCAGTTCCACAATCTCATCTCCAAATTTGGCATGATCAACATATACCTGCCAACTTGAGGGGGGATATTATGGATACTTAAATTAATTAGTTAGCAATTAATTAGTCATTCTTCCTACTATACAGCAGTTAGTTAGGCTCTTAGCTCACTTGTATATATATATATGTACCTTACTTGTAATTACTCACTTAGTCAATGAAATCATTCTTTTCTCTCCATTCCCTTTCACATTCAATATAAATAGTTAAAATAAGAAAGATAAATATAATTAAAAAAATACATAATTGGTTACCTATTATGATTGGAGTAAGAATTATATTTACTCCATGAAATAGAATATAGAATCGATCTCATTCTATATTTGATGAGTTCATCACAAGAAAAGGATTTTTGTTATTTTAAAATTATTATATTATTATATACCTGTATTTATCACCTCTAAACTTTGTGTTGTTTCATGTTAATTTATACATTTATATATTCATTATTATTCAATAGTAATTAATAATAATTTTTGGGCCTTTTGGCCCCTCACTAGTAATAATAATAATAAACTTTGACAAACACTCTTTTTGCCATTTGCTTTGTTAATTTCTTTCCTTGGAAAGCAAGGTGATACTGAAGAAAGCACCATTTTTCTATCATGACCTGTCGCTTCGATATCATCAGAAGTTTCTTTTTATTATTTGTTTGTGCTATGTATTTTTATTTTCATCTTATTCAACTTGTGGTGAACGAATTGTCAAAATAATATTTAAAATTAGTTATTATGTGTCTGTGTATAAATAATTAAATATATAAATATATTATTTAATTTATTTTTAACTTATATTTTATATTATAATATATATTTTATATTAATAATTAATTTTAGTATATACTGATTATTGTTAAAAATATAGACTGCTGTTACTAGTTAGTCCTTAAAGAATATATATATATATATATTTTTTTTGGTTTTCCACGGTATCCCCCAACCCGGCAGGTCAATGACTAATCCGTCGCGGTACTGAGCTCCATTTAAGGGTTTGCCGCTGGCCAATGGGTTGCTGCATGCACAAGGCGGGATTCGAACCCCCGACACTTGCTTAAGCGGACTAGTGAGCTAACCACTAGACCAACCCAACTTGGTTAGAATATATATATATATATTAAAAAAATCAAAATATATTTACCGAGCTTTTGTAAAATTTTACTTGTAAATTAGTTAACCCCGTGTTATTCTTTCTATGGCCTTCTATATGTCTTTTTATGCGAATTTTAGATTAAAGGGGTTAAGTATGATTTTGGTAAAAAATATTCTGTTGCTGTTAAGGTTTTAGTGTTCTGCTAGAATTTTAGAATAATATTAAAATTGCTAGTCAATTAACGTCAAGTACTTCAGGCTTTATAATGGTAACCAATGCTGCCCCCTAAATACACAAGAAGGAATGAGTGATGTAGAGAAGAATCAGATGATTTCATAACTTGATGAAGATATCCAAAAAGAAATACAAAATTGCTCTAAAAATATGGTTGGAAGACTCCTCGCTGACAGACAATTCAGCGGAGGAACATTGGAGGCAGCCCTCTAAGTCATTTGGTCTCAACCAGAGGATTTCAAAGTTCTAGAATTTTTTGAAAAAGAGATTGATGTTTTGCGAATAGAAAAGGGAGCTCCATGACTTTTCAAAAATTACATTCTTAATCTGAAACAATGGAGGGAGAATTTTTCGATTTGTGATGCAGAATTTATCACGGTACCATCTGGATTCAGCTTTGTGGCCTCCCAAGCAGTGCAAAACAAAAGGTCTGGAAAAGAGGATAGGAGAGACCTTAGGGGGATGATAGATGTTGATATTTTCTCTATAAGGAATAAGGAGGGAAGCCTGCTAAAAATTAAGGTCAAGCTCAATATTACAAAGCCATCGCCAAGAGTGATAAAAATCTCTGGTAGCAAGAGCATAGTTACTGAACTTCAACTCAAATAAGAACGCATTGGTAATTTTTGTTATTGTTGTGGGAGTATTGGACGTGAAATCAGAAATTGTCAATATCACTTGGAGAATATGGCGACCGGAAGAGAAATAGAGGAGAAATGGGGAGGATGGCTCCGAGCAGACCAATTTGGAAGAAGAGTGGAAGATGAAAAAGAAAATCGAAATCCAAATAGCAATAACAACAACAGACCTGAAAAAGGTAGAGAACATAAGCCAGTACCTGTTAATTTAATGTCGGAATTCGCAAATCTCTCTGTCCAAAATAGAAGTTCACAAAAAAGGGAAGTGGAGAACGAGGTTCAGAGCTCTTGCAAGGTCCTAACCTGTAAGAAAAATGAAGGAAGAGAGACTGAAATAGTAAAAGAAGTGGAGGTTATAAGGGGTGGGGGAGAAGAAAAAAGCATAATTATAAATCAGAATAAAATGGAGGAGCTAACTTTCTCCATTGGGGTGGCAGAGGTGAAGGGCGAGAAGGAGAATCCAAAGAAATTGAAAATGAAACAGATAGCTATAAGAAAAAATTTGTATAGTGCAATCTTAGGGAGTAAAAGGAGGACGGAAGGGAGCAGCGGTATAGCTAGCTATAAGAAACAGTGCTAGGAGGAAACGACTAAATCAGAACAAGGAGTGAGTGCCACCCAACAATTGGCACCCAAGGAGGTATGGAGATGGTAATGTGAAATTGTCGAGATTTGAGGAAACCCTTGACAGTTCACAACATCAAAGAGATTAATAAATTCCATTCCCCCGATGTATTATTTTTATCCGAAACAAAAAATAATATCTCAACTGTGGAAGGAGCGCTACGGAGGATAGGTTTCCAGTCTTGCTTTGCAGTGAACCCTATTGGAATGGCGGAAGGTTGGTCGTGACATGGAAAGATGGAGTTAATGTACAAATTTTGAACCATGATACATTCTTTATTCACTTTATCATGAAAAGCCAATAGGAAGATAGAAAATGGAAAGTTATTGGTGTTTACTTACACAATAATGAAGCTGGAAGAGATGAGTAATACACAGAGCTGCTACAGATTATGGCACATGGGGGAGACCAAGTGTTATTAATTGGGAATTTCAAGACTATTAGAGCGCACCACAAAAAAGAGGGTGGTAGAGCTAAATCAGATGCCTCTATCCAAAAGTTCAATGATTTCATTAACGTGGGAGAATTGGTTGACATGGGGTTTGAAGGAGAAAAATTTACTTGGAATAATAGGCAGTTTGGAGGTAATTTTATATAGGAAAGGCTGGACAGAGCTCTTGTTTCAATTGCATGGAGGTATGAATTTTCTGATGCCTTTATCAAATACCTAGATGACTTAGGCTCGGACCATAAGGCATTGTTATTATGCTCACACAAGGAGGAAATGAGATATAAAAGAAGATTTTGAATTCAAGAGCGATGGTATGATAATGAAGAGGTTGTCAATTTAATCAAGCAAGCTTGGAGGCACGAGGTAATGGGGTCAGCGATGTTTAAATTGGTCGAAAAGTTAAAATTTTGCAGGCACAAGCTAGTGGAGTGGCAAAGAACCTCTAATTCCAATTCAAATTAAAAAATCATGAGCCTTACGGAGAATATATCAGATGAAACAAACAAGGAGTAGCTTGCAAATGGAGCAACAATTAATATTTGGAAAGCTGAACTTGAGGAAGCTTTTGAGCAAGAAGAAAGATATTGGAGAGAAAAATCTCGAGTACAATGGCTGAAATAGGGAGATAAAAATACAAAATTCTTCCACTCCAAGTTTCAAGCTAGGAACAGAAGGAACAAAATTAAAGAGCTTAGAGATGAGGATGAGGGGACGGCATCGGATGCAATGGGCATTGCTGAAATCGCTCAAAGGTATTTTGAAAAACTTTTCTCAACTAGTGTTCCTAAAGATCCTACTGAAGAGTTACAAGGAATGCCTAGAAAAATAACAGCAGCAATAAACTGAACTCTGGTGAGGCTTATTTCAAAAAAAGAAGTCAAATTAGCTGTGTTTTCAATTAACCCTTTTTTAGATCCAGGTGAAGATGGTTTCACAGCTAAATTCTTTCAATACTTTTGGAAGACTATCAAAGGATATGTGTTCTGTGTAGTTAAGAGTTTTTTTGGTGAAGGTAAAGTACTAAAAGCTTTCAATCACACCAATATATGTCTAATTCCTAAGGTGCATGATACTAATTCTTTAAAATAGATTAGACCTATAAGTCTTAGCACTGTAGTTTATAAAATTATTTCAAAGATAATCATCCACAAATTGCAACCAATTATGCATAGGGTTATTAGCGACTCACAAAGTGCTTTTATAAAAGGAAGACTCATTAGTGAAAATGTTTTGATAACCCATGAATTTATGCACTCTCTGAAGAACAAAAGATATGGAGATTATGAATTTGCTTTGAAACCTGATATGAGCAAAGCGTATGACCGGGTTGAATGGAATTTTGCCTGGGCCTTGATAGAGAAATTGGAATTTTGTAAGAAGTGGATGGATTGGATTAAGGAACTCGTGACTACGGTTTCCTATTCTGTTACTGTGGACGGTGCACCTCATGGTTATTTTAGACCATATAGAGGATTGTGACTTGGTGATCCTCTTTTCTCTATCTCTTTTTATTCTGTGTAGAGGGTCTATCCCATATGCTCCACAGAGGAGAACAGAGCCTAGAGTTTTCTAGGTTGAGACTTAATCGCAGATGTCCTAAAGTCAGCCACTTATTTTTTGCAGATGACTCAATTTTGTTCAGTAAGGCTACGGTACAGGACTGCCAGAGTTTACTTAGGGTCTTACATAATGTAAAACTCCGGATTTTAAAAAGTTATTAATAAATTATTTATGATGTATTATATCTATTTAAGATTATATTTTTAGAGATTTTTATATAAAAGTTGAGTAAATTTTTATTTATTATTTAGAGTTCTTATAATTGAATAACAGTGAATGTTTTATATTATATGCTATAATTTTAAATATTCAGATTTTTAACCTTATTTTATAAATAAAGAATAATTAATTTATTTATCTTCGATATTTATTAAATTAGTATTTAACTAACAATAATTTACAAATTGGTAATTAAAAAGTTTTTAAGGATGAATACTTTAAATTTTATTTGATTTTTAATTATTATTCTATCTTTTTGTTTATTTTATAAAATATCACTACTACCCCTATTTTTAATAAAAATACCCAAACTAACCCACACCACCCCAAACCCTAACACTACATTCATCTCTCTCTCTCTCACCCACCCATGCCCTCAGCACACACAAACTAAACACACGCACCCACAGTCACTGAAACAGAAAGTAAAGGGAGAAAGAAAAAGAAAGGGGAGACGGAAGTAGGAAAGAGGAGGAAGGAGAAGGGGATCCAAGAAGGAGGAAGAGAGCGCCTGGGAGGGAGAAGCTCGGCGACGCCATGGCGTCCTGCTGCTCGCGCCGCCGCTGTCAACCATGTCGCCACCCTTCGTCCTTGCTGCCACCAACTGCGCCATTGCGGAGGAGAGAGGCACGAAGAGGAGAGGTCGATTCTGTCACCACTACCGCGCCGTGCTCCACGCCGTCGCTGCCACTGTTCTGTCACGAGAGAAGGATGCGCGAGGGAGGAAACAGAACCACAAAGGAGCTCAGCCACAGAGGGAGGAGATGCACGCCTGACCCGTCCCCACTGTCGGTGCCAGAAAACACTGTCGGTAAGGCTATACATGATAATGAATTATAGCTGGTTGTGGATTATGCTATGAGCCGGATGGCTGTATTAATATTAAATGATGGTTGAGTATGAATATGGGTGATTATAGATTTGATAATGTGATTGTTGCACTTCCAATTATCTGAGATACGAGTTTTCCTGGGTAAAAGCAGTGGCTAGCCACCACGTGCCCCAGGTTGAGACTCGATTCTCTGCTGACCCTATGTCGTAAGTGTGGCCGGACACTGTGAAAGTTTTGGATGAGTTCGCCCTCGTGGATAAACACCAGTGTGAGTGTTATTTGATTATGTTTGAGAATTACTCGAGTTGGGGATGCACAACAGAGGGATAGTCCAATGGTTAGCTACTAGGACTTGTCGGGTTGGCTTTATAACTGACAGATGAGACTCATCAGCCACTAAGACAGGCATACATCATATGCATCTATGTGACATTGTTTGCATGTACATATTGTAATTGGTTTACCTATGTGAATAATTATGTTTAATTGCTAATTGCTCTACTTGATGTAACTGCTTGATTGTATTTGAACCTTCTTATTTATGTTTGTGACTGAAAATTGATTAGATTTTGATGGATTGACTGTTGATTGAATTGTTTGGGCCTGTAGCCGTGATTGATTATATGACGGGTCGAAGGCTGTGAATGGTTTGTGTTTTTGGTTTAGTAAAGTTTGAAAAACTGAACTGGTTCATCATAGACTTAATGAGCCTATGCTTGGTACAGCTTGGTCATTCATGCTGTCTAGAAAAAAACTTTTAAAAAGGTTTTGGATTTTGAAGGGTTAACAGTTTTCTCATTTAAAAAGGATTTCGAATTTTTGGTTATAAATCTCCAGTTTGGAAAAGATACATAAGGCGGCCATTAATAACTGTACTTTAAAAACAGTTTTATTTTCATGTATCCTATTATAGTAATTCTCTAACTCCATAGTGAGAACCAGCGAGGACGATGTTCTCACTCTCCTACAGGTCTTTTATTTTTAGGTTATGGACGACGAAGTTCGGAAGAGCTTATTTATTTTGTTTCTGTTTAAATGATATTTTGTGTTGTATTAGTTACTTTTTCCCTCACCTTTATCTTTACACGTTGTTATAAGAGAGATAGGAATTTGATTATGTAAGGAGTGTAAATTAATAATATGTATACATATATATATATATATATATATATATATATATATGTATTCCTTGTAAGTATTGTAATTTATATTGTAAGTATGTGTTCCGAGGGTTACCTGAAACTGTAGGTCGATCTCGGACGAGATCTTCTGTGCTGGTCGATGCCGATGTGTCTGACTTGTGGGTGGTGGCCGGAGCTGTTGCGTCCGACTAGTTGGTAGTGCTGATCCTTCGTCACCGGAGGGTGGTGGTACCTGCAAGGGACTCCGATGCTTAAGTTAGCAAGGGTATTAAGCAGGTTTTTAGTAGAATCAGAGTATGAGTTATACCTGGGTGCTCCAGTATATTTATAATGGTGTGGAATGACTTTTCTGGAGATAAGATAGTTATCTTATCTTATCTTTGAGTGAAGTCATCTTATCTTCAAGGGAACCGCCCTTATCTCTCTAGGCTTGGGCTGCCTTTGGATTTGGGTCGTGTTCCTCTGTTTGGGCCCTTTTTGGGCTTCTTCTTGGTGATTTGGCCGAACTCTTTAAGAAGAGGTCAGGTAATCCTGACCTGAAGAGGTCGATCGACTTGTCATCAATCAGCCCGGGTGGTACAGCTCGACCCAGGGCATGAACAGTGCCCCTGCTCGAGCGTGGTCTTCCTTTTGAGGTTGAGTCCTTTTTTAGGACTTCGATCCTTCTTTGGAGAAGCCGAGCTCGAGCACTTCGGTTGGTCCTGCTGAGGCTTCTTGAATGTGAAGCATTTTCCTTCACTCATTTTAGTTTGAAATGCGCGTTTTTGTGTTTGTATTCTTCTTGGGAAAGTGCGAGGGTTCTTTAATGCCTATTAACTCCTCTTTTTTGCCGTTTCCCTCTTTCATATTTCATTTTGAACTTTCAAAAGACTTCGCTTCAGTTTTTTCTTCTCTTTACTTACTGTAACTCCATCTTTTACCCTTTTGTTCTTGCATTTTTTGGATCGCCTGGGACTCTTCAATTTCGTTCGCTCCCAAGTTTTCACGTCTTCGCGATTTTCCTTATTTTCGGAGGTGACTGTTGGTGCTTCGTTCTTTTATTTGAAAGGTGATCGTTTGGTGCGGCCTCGTTTGTTGCTTCAATTTCTCAGCGTTTATCGTCTCTTCCCTGATGCAGGTAGGTCTTCTTTCTCTTCTCTTTTTCACGTCGTTCTTTTTTATGCTTGGATATTATGAAAGTTTTGATCTTTGCTTGGGAAAAGTTGGAAAGTTTAAATCTTTCTTTGCTTGCTGTGTCTGATCGTTTCTGCCATGTGCGCTGTTTTTAGGGCTTCTTTAATTTGTAGGACCCTTTGTTGTTTCTTGGTAGTTGACACATTTAGGGTTTTGAAATGTTGTTACTCTTTCTGATTGTATCTTATGATTTCGAGGCTTATGAACTGCTTGATTCTGAAAAAGATTGCGCCTTTGATGATTTCCATTTGACCTGTTTGATGTTGATAGTTTTCCTTTGCTGAGTGTCCTTTGTTGAAAGAGGGTTATTTTCTTGCTGAAGGATGTTAGGATGTAGTCATGTAGATTTTTTCTGAGTCCTCACTCTGTTACTGCCTCCAAAGGATGTCCTGGACCTTGGTGTGAGTCTTAGGGTCTCCTTTCACTGTTGTATGTTTTAGTCTAAGTTGTATCCATATTTGTCCGAGCTGATTTCTTGATTTGCCTGAGTTGCTTTGGTTAGTAATCCATTTTTCTTTTTCTTGCTGTAGGACTAGCTGACCATATCTTCTCGCAAAAATATTGTCGAGACATCCTCCAAAGTCCTCGAGGGCATGTCTGACTGGCTGGACTCCCTCGTCTTGATGTGCGTTTCCGTGGTTAATTCTGAATACTGTGTGGAGCTTAGAAAGCATCACCGGATCTGTAGTAGTAGAGATCAAGAGAAGAACTATGAATTGGTAGCGCCTAACCCTGATGAGAGGGTTTGTTTTCCTTCTCCGATCCAGGGGGAACGTCCCTTCTTTTTTGCTTATGACTATTTTTTCAGCCAAATGAACATTACCATTCCTTTTACATCCTTTGAGACCGATTTGTTGTGATCGTGTAATGTAGCTCCATCCCAACTTCATCTGAACTCATGGGGCTTTATTAAGATCTTTCATTTGCTATGTCAAGAACTAGATGTTAAGCCTTCTCAAACCCTCTTCCTTTATCTCTTTGTTTTGACTAAGCCTGGGATTTCTTCTAAAAAGAAAGCTTCTTGGGTTTCTTTCTGATCTTCCCAGGGAAAGAAAGTTTTTTCCATGTATGATGAGTCCTTTAGGGACTTTAAGAATTATTACTTTAAGGTCCAAGCTATTGAAGGAGCTCGGCCGTTTTTCTTACAGTCAAATAATGAACATGCCTTCCCTTTATGTTGGCAAAAGAATGTGGTAGTCTCTAGATATTCGTGGGAGATGCTGGATGAGGTCAAACAGGCCTTTGTGAATGTTTTGGAGGAGATTTGGGGGCAACCTCCTCATCTTGATACAAAGAGGTTTTTAGGGGATCCCTCACTTCTCCGAGTTGAGCTAGGTAGTTGTTGACTTCTTTTTACTTGTTTGTCGTTGTTAATTTTGTTCCTTTTCTTCCAGTTTTGTAACTTGTTTTTGCTGTGTTTTTTCAGATATGGCTAAGAATAATGATTCCATGAAGGCCTTTAAGAAGGCGAGGAAAGCTACAGCTGCCCAGAATATCTCGGCTAAGGCTGCTGGGGAAGGATCTTCTCAGGTTCCTCCTAAAAAGCCGATCTTGAGCACTGCTGGGCCGAGGAGGGTGATTCCTACTCCTTCGATCCATTTTGTTGATCCTCCTCAAACTTCTGCTGCTACCTCTTCTCCCACTGCCGGCCCTCTTCCAAAAAGACAGAGGATTGTTGAGCCTTTTAATCTGGACGCCCCCAATTTTGATGCTGTGGGGTTTGTTGATCATCAAATTGTCCCTTATGGTGTTGTCCCTACTGATGATGTATCCATTCTTCATCATCTGGACTTCATTACCCGAAGCGGTATTAAGTTGGCACACATGGGAGCATCCTTATTCCGAACTGCCCAGGATCTTCCTGTTCATGCGACAAAGGCTTTTATGGAGGAGGCCAAGTCAGAGTTCGACCGGATCAAGGGGTTGAAGGAGGAGCTTGAGGTGAAGGTGCAAAGCTGGAAAAAGAGTTGGAAGGTGAGAAGATTCGGGCGACTGCTGCGGTGGCTTCTGCAAACCTGGTTGAGGAGACGGCGCTGAAGCATAAGGATAGCTATGTCCGGGTTTATGGTGAGGTGATAGAGCTCAGGGAGAGGTTGGAATTTGCTCGGGCTGATTATGCCGAGCTTCAGGGCCATCTCGTGGGCAGTGTGACTTTTGCTTATGAGAACTTGAAGGATCAGGTCCGAGTTCTTGCTCCCGAGCTCGACCTGTCTCACTTCAGCTTAGATAATGTTGTGGAAAATGGGAAGATTGTCCCTGCCCCGGATGAAGATGATGATGATGCAGATCCCCCTCTTGTGCCATCCACCAAGGCTTCTGTTGCCCCGACTTCTTCGTCTCCAGCACCTGAGGTCGACCACCCCGAGTCGGATCCTCATGTCCAGATCCTAAATTGGGCGGATGAGACTGTCAACGCTGTCCCCCTTCAGACTCGTCCTCCTTCGCCTCGAGATGCCGCTACTGTAGAATCTTTGAACCCTTTGTAGTTTTTGCTTATGTGTCTTAATGGCCCGGTTTGTGGGTCTTTGAACTCTTTTTTTTTGTTTGACTGTGACTTTGTGGTTGCTTTTTCCTTAGCAACTTTATTTGGAAAAACAAATGCTTTTGAACTCTTGAGGTCGACTTTCGAGTGGCCTTCTGAGTGTTGATTATAGTAGCCTTGTTTCTTCATGATATGGTTGTTTGCAACTTTTTGGCACTTTCAGGAATCTTTTGAGTGTTGGGGTCTGGCTGTCCGACCTCTTTTGATTGCCTTTGTGCTTTATTTCCTGCTTTAGTCGAAGCTAGCTTTGTTCGACTATTCTTCTTTAGCATTCTTGATGGAATACTTGTAGATTGATTTTATTGAGGTCATGGCTTTTTAGGTCCGACTTGTGTCCCTTATAGCGCACGCCTTCTGTCGGTCGACTTCTTTCGTTGAGTCTTTGCAAGCTATTTTTAGTAATCCATTTTAGTTGGACCTCGCGGGTCTCTTCTTACGGATTTAATTTTTATAACTCCGTTGCTTTTGATCGGCCTGGGCCGACTTCTACATGTCGGTCCCTTCTAAGTTATTTCTAGTAATCCACATTTGATAAGGGCTGATCAGGCCTCTTGCCATGGATTACTTTTTATAACTTTTTATCATTTTGATAAGTCTGGTCCGACTTCTTCATGTCTGTCCATCCTAAGTTATAGCAATCCATTTTTTCTTAGACCTCGTCAGGCCTCTTTCTATGGATTACTTTTTATAACTTTTTGTTGCTTTGGTCAATTGGTCCGACTTCTTCATGTCGGTCCTTTCTTAAGTTATTATTAATCCATTTTTTAGTCAGGGCTGGCCAGGCCTCAGCTTATGGATTACTTTCTTATAACTTTGTCGATTTTATCGTGATCGGACGATGAGTTTGATCCTCACCTTACCGACCTGTAGCTTTGTCTTGATTGAGCAGTGAATTTAGTTTTCACTTTGTCGACCCTTGTCGAAATCAAACGATGAATTCGGTTTTCATCGTGGTCGGGCGATGAATTTTTTTTTCACCTTGCTGACCTGTAGAGAGGCTTTGTAGAAGAAATATGAAAAATTTTATTCCAAAGAGAAAGTAGACAAATAGGAAAAATATATACATGTGGGTATTTACCCTTCTAAGTCAGGCAGTTTATAGATCTTGGCTTAGTGCCTCGTTAAAAAACCTTCTCAGGAAAAAGAGTGCACCTTGACCTAAGATCTTTATTACCTCCTAACTATAATACCTTCTTAGGTTGCAGGCGTGTTATGACCTTGGTAGTTCTCGTCCCTCGAGTTTAGATAGCCTGTAGTAGCCTTTTTCGAGTACCTCTATGACTTGGTAGGGTCCTTTCCAGTTAGCTGCTAGCTTCCCCTCTCCTGGTCGACTTGTTCCGATAATATTTTGGATTAGGATGAGGTCGTTGTTGGCAAAATTTTGCTGTACTACCTTCTGGTTGTATCTCGAGGCCATGCGATGTTTTATCGCTTCCTCCCTGATCCGAGATCTTTCTCGGATTTCTGGAAGTAGGTCGAGCTCTTCCTTTTGAAGTTGGGAGTTGGCCTCTTCACTGTAGTGGATCGTTCTGGGAGATCCTTCTTCGACCTCGACTGGGATCATTGCATTCGTTCCGTAAGCCAGTCGGAAAGGTGATTCCCTTATGGTGGAGTGTGGAGTTGTTTGATACGCCCATAGGACTTGTGGGAGTTCTTCAGCCCAGGCTGCTTTTGCATCCTGTAATCTCTGTTTTAGCTCGGCTAATATAACTTTATTAGTGGTTTCTGCCTATCCATTAGCCTGGGGGTGTTCTACGGAAGTGAATTGGTGCTTTATTTTCAAGTCGGCCACCAATTTTCTAAAGCCTGCGTCTGTGAATTGAGTGCCATTGTCTGTGGTAATGGAGTAAGAAACCCCGAACCTTGTGACAATGTTTCTATATAGGAATTTTCGACTTCTTTGAGCAGTGGCGTTAGCTAGGGGTTCTGCCTCAATCCATTTTTCTAAATAGTCTATCCCTACGATGAGGAACTTGACCTGTCCTGATCCTTGGGGAAAGGGCCCAAGGAGGTCGAGTCCCCATTTTGCAAATGGCCAGGGTGAGGTTACACTGATGAGTTCCTCTGGTGGGGTGATGTGGAAATTAGCATGTTTCTGACATGGTAGACATGTCTTTACGAACTCTGTTGCTTCTTTTTGCATAGTCGGCCAATAGAATCCGGCTCGGAGTATTTTTTTGGCGAGAGCTCGTGCTCCGAGATGGTTGCCACAGATGCCACTGTGTATTTCTTCTAAAACTTCCTTTGTGCTGGAAGTCGACACACATTTTAACAGTGGTGTTGAAATCCCTCTTTTGTATAGAGTATCGTTTATGATGGTGTAGTACTGTGCCTCCCGTTTTAACCTCTTTGCCTCCTTCTTATCTGTGGGGAGTGTCTCTGTTTTGAGGTAGTTGATTTTGGGAGTCATCCATCCTTGATCCAGGCCTGTTATGGCTAGGACCTTTTCTTCTTTCGAGATTGATGGGTTCTGCGGTATTTCCTGGATGAGGCTTCTATTATTGCCCCCTGGTTTGGTGCTGGCTAGTTTTGAGAGTGCATCAGCTCGAGCATTCTGTTCCCGAGGTATGTGGCAGACCTCATATTCCTTGAGTTGTCTGAGCTGTTCCCTGGTTTTGTCCAAGTACTTTTTCATGGTGGGATCCTTGGCTTGGTAGCTTCCTGCTATTTGTGAGGTGACTACTTGTGAGTCGCTGAAGATGATAAGCTTTAGGGCTCCAACCTCCTTAGCCAGCTTTAAACCAGCTAGTAGTGCTTCATATTCTTCCTGGTTGTTGGAAGCAGGGAACCCGAATTTAAGGAAAAGTTCGATTTGGGTTCCCTGATCGCTTTCAATTATCATGCCTGTGCCACTTCTGATTTTGTTTGAAGAGCCGTCTACGTAGAGATTCCATTCTGTGGGAATTCCTGGAGTGTCAGTGTACTCAGCAATGAAATCGGCCAAATATTGAGACTTGATGGCCATCCGAGCTTCATATTGAAGGTCGAACTCAGATAGCTCGACCGCCCACTGTAAAATCCTTCCGGCTAAATCTGTTTTCTGTAGAATGCCTTTTATGGGCTGGTTAGTCCGGACTTTGATCGTGTGAGCTTGAAAATATGGTCGAAGTCATCGAGAAGTTAGTATAAGAGCGTAAGCGAACTTTTCTATCTTTTGATAGTTTATTTCGGCCCCTTGCAGGGCTTTGCTAATGAAGTAGACGGGCTGTTGTCCACTCTCATCTTCTCTGATTAGCACTGAGGCCATTGCTCGATTTTCTACTGCGAGGTACAATACGAGTGGTTCTCCTTCCCTGGGTCGAGTTAGAATAGGTGGTTGTCCCAGGAACCTTTTGAAATCCTAGAAAGCCTGTTCGCACTCCGTTGTCCATTCAAACTTCTTTCCTTTCCTTAGAGTAGCGTAGAAGGGGAGGGATCTTATAGCTGATCCAGCTAAAAATATGGACAAGGTTGCCAGTCTTCCGTTGAGTTGTTGTACCTCTTTGACACAGGTTGGACTTTTCATGTCGAGTATAGCCTAGCATTTATCCGGATTCGCCTCAATTCCTCGTTGTGTTAGCATGAAACCCAGGAATTTTCCAGCTTCTACGACAAAGGTGCACTTTGCAGGGTTAAGTCGCATGTCATGCTTTCAGGAATAAGAGATATTTGTATCCGGAGGAGAGATATTTGTATCCTGAAGAAGCGTCCATGAACGAGAGATATTTGTATCCGGAGGAGGCATCCACTAGAGTGTCGATATTTGGAAGTGGGTATGGATCTTTTGGACAAGCTTTATTGAGGTCCGTGTAATCAGTGCACATCCGCCATTTCCCATTTGACTTTTTCAGCAAGACAACATTGGCTAGCCATAGGGGGTACTTGACTTCTCTTATGAATCCTGCCTCCGGTAGAGCTTGTACCTGTTCTTCCACAGCTTGGGATCTTTCCGGTCCGAACTTCCTACGCTTTTGTTGCACTGGCTGAGATCCTGGGTATTCTGCCAGTTTATGGCACATTAGCTTGGGTCTATGCCCGGCATGTTTGCAGCCCTCCATGCGAATAGGTCGACATTATCTCTTAGGAGTTGTATCCAGGTCTTCTTTACGTCCTCATTTAAGGTTGCCCCGATATTTGTTGTTTTGTCCTGATCATCTCTGATTTGGACTTCTTCGATCTCGCCTTCAGGTTGTGGACGGAGTTACTGCCGACCTCGAACTCCCCCGAGTTCGATGGTGTGGATTTCTTCCCCTTTTCCTCTGAGGTTCAGACTTTCATTAACAGCGTCGCTCTATCTTCTGATCTCCTTTTATCATAGCAATCCCTGCTGGAGTTAGGAATTTCATGCATAGATGCGAAGTTGAAACTACTGCTGCGAGCTGATTCAATGTTGCCCGACCTATTAGGGCGTTGTAGGCTGAACCTACGTCGACTACAATGTAGTCTATGTTGAGTGTCCTTGATCGGGTTTCTTTTCCGAAGGTTGTGTGTAGTGAGATGTATCCAAGTGGTTCTATTGGAGTGTCTCCCAGTCCAAATAAGCTGTTCGGATATGCTCTGAGTTCTTTCTCCTGCAGGCCGAGTTTGTCGAAGGCGGGTTTAAACAAGATATCCACCAAGCTTCCTTGGTCTACCAGTATGCGGTGGAGATTTGCATTGGCCAATATGATAGTGATGACCATAGGATCATCATGTCCCAGGATGATGCATGTTGCGTCTTCTTGGGTGAAAGTAATTGTAGGGAGGTTGGGTGATTCTTGTCCTCCCTTGACATGATATATTTCTTTGAGGTGCCTTTTGCGAGATGATTTTGAGATTCCCCCTCTTGTGAATCCTCTGTTTATCATGTGAACGTGTCTCTCTGGGGTGTGAGGTGGTCGTTCTCTTCGTAAGACTTCTTCATCTCTTCTTCTTTTTCGAGGCTCATCCGATTTGTTGGCTAAATACCGATCTAGTCGTTCTTCTCTTACCAATTTCTCAATAACATTTTTCAAGTCGAAGCACTCATTGGTAGGATGTCCATAGATTCGATGATATTTACAGTATTCTGTCTGATTTCCTCCTCCTTTCTTGCTTTTGAGTGGACGAGGTGGTGGTATCTTTTCAGTATGGCATACTTCTCGGTAAACATCCACAAGAGACACCCGGAGAGGAGTATAGTTGTTGTATTTTTTAGGTTTTTCTTCGTATTGATCTTCTTTTTTCTTGGACTCTTTCTCCTTATCCCAAGAGGAGTAAGAGAATCTAAATTTTGAGGCTTCTCCTAGCCGAGAGTTTTCCTCCATGTTGATATACTTTTCAGCTCGTTCTTGCACTTCATTCAGAGATGTTGGATGTTTCCTTGATATGGAGTGACTAAAAGGTCCTTCTCGCAAGCCATTAATGAGACCCATAATGGTTGCTTCCGTTGGTAGGCTTTGTATGTCCAGGCATGCTTTGTTGAACCTCTCCATGTAGCTGCGAAGGCTCTCCCGATCTCCTTGCTTGATCCCTAGTAGGCTTGGTGCATGTTTGGCTTTGACATTCTGGATGGAAAAACTGGTAAGAAATTTTTTGGCCAGGTCGTCGAAACTTGTGATGGATCTAGGGGGCAGAGTGTCGAACCATTTAATCGCTGTCTTTATTAGGGTTGTTGGGAAGGCTTTGCATCGAATGGCATCCGAGGCGTCCGTGAGATACATTCTACTTTTGAAATTGTTGAGATGATGGCTAGGATCCGATATGCCGTCGTATGGAGTCATGTCGGGAGCTTTGAAGTCTTTTGGGAATTTGGTCTTCATGATCTCTTTGGTGAATGGATCTTGATCTTTGTGAGAGCTGCTTTCAGGATTAGTTTGGATGGTTTTTGTTTTAAAGTCAGCTTCGAGCTTCAAGAGCTTGTCCTCTAACTCTCGACGTCGCCTAGCTTCTCTCCGAAGGTCCCTCTCGGCTTCCCGCTGATGTTCAGCCTCTTTTTTGAGCTGTTTGAGGCAATCTTGTTGAGCTTGAAGTGCCTCCATGATTTCTGAACTTGGCGAATTCTTGTCTTTGTTTGGTTGAGAAGTATCCTTTGGTGTGGTGTCCGCGTTTTTGTGCGGCGTCCTGTTTTCTAGAGCAGAGTCGTGGTCGTTGTCAAGGTTGTCCGCCATGATGGTGGGATGACTTCCAGGTTCCCTGGCAACGGCGCCAATGTTTTGAGGGTTACCTAAAACTGTAGGTCGATCTCGGACGAGATCTTCTATGCTGGTTAGTTCCGATGTGTCCGACTTATGGGTGGTGGCCGAAGCTGTTGCGTCCGACTAGTTGGTAGTGCTGATCTTTCATCACTGGAGGGTGGTGATACCTACAAGGGACTCCGATGCTTAAGTTAGCAAGGGTATTAAGCAGGTTTTTAGTAGAATCAGAGTATGAGTTATACCTGGGTACTCCAGTGTATTTATAATGGTGTGGAGTGACCTTTCTGGAGATAAGATAGTTATCTTATCTTATCTTTGAGTGAAGTCATCTTATCTTCAAGGGAACCGCCCTTATCTCTCTAGGCTTGGGCTGCCTTTGGATTTGGGTCGTGTTCCTCTGTTTGGGCCCTTTTTGGGCTTCTCCTTAGTGATTTGGTCGAACTCTTTAAGAAGAGGTCATGTAATCCGGACCTGAAGAGGTCGGTCGACTTGCGTCAATCAGCCCGGGTCGTACAGCTCGACCCAGGGCATGAACAGTTTGGATGTATGTTTTTAAAAATTCGGTTTCAATTTTAAATAGGCTCATATTTTAGTATTAAATATTTTAAGCGTTGTCGTAATACCCGAGCTATCAGAGTGGCACAGCCGGAAGCGTGACATTTTGATAGTTAGGGTGTTACACATAACTATGAAGATATTAGTGGACAAACAGTTAACTTGGACAAGTCTTCAATCTTTTTTAGCAGGAACATGCCCACCCAAACCCGAGATATGTTATCTGTATTACTATACGTTTTCCACATGGGTAACCAGAATAGATACTTGGGCTTGCTGGCTATAGTGTAGAGGTAAAAAAAATCCACCTTTAATTACATCAAGGATAAAGTGCTACAGAAACTGTAACATTGGAAACATACTCTACTATCATAGAGTGGAAGGGAGGTCCTTATTAAGGCGGTAGCTACAACAGTGCTTATTTACGTTCTCGGTTGCTTTAAACTCCTGAAAACACTATTAGAAGATATACAAAGAGCCATCTTGCGTTTTTGGTGGGGCAAAAAAGGATCGGAAAGGAGGATGCAATGGGTTGAGTGGCGAATTACTTGTAGGCCCAAGAGTCAAGGGGGTCTCAATTTCAAAGATCTTAAGGCTTTCAACTTTGCAATGCTAGCCAAGCAAGGCTGGATACTACTTACAAGAACAAACCCTCTAATCTTTAGGGTGTATCGAAGTAAATATTTAAAAGACTCCAATTTCTCAGCACAGAAGTTGGGAACAACCCTTCTTGAGGATGGAGGAGTGTAGTAGAGGGTAGAAAAGTTCTGGAAAAAGATATCCTATGGAGGATGGGCAACATTTCAGATATCAGAATAAGCAAAGATCCATGTTTGTGATTATCTATCTATTACTCCTAATATAGAGACTAATTCAGAGCACAATCCTACATGGGTTTTAGACCTAATTTTACCAGACAGAACATGGAACCACATACTAATACAAGAACTATTCAGACTAGAAATTACAGAGGCTATCATAAATACTGAAATCCAATAAGGTGAAGATGAGGTTACCTGGCTGAAGGAGAAAAATGGATGCTATTCAGTAGCGTCTGGGTACCAGCTAGCGTTCCAATTCTTCCACCCCCTGGTAGAGTTCCTGCTAGAACAGTGTCGAAATAAGCAACTATGGTCTGATATTTGGAGCATCAAGTGCCAACCCAAGATAAAAAATTTTCTCTGAAAAATTAAGCACAAAGGCCTACCTGTTCAACAACGGCTAAGTGAAAGACTTCCATCAGTGAGTCCATTATGTCAGCAATGGAACTGATCCCTTGAAACTATTACTCATTTCCTCTGGATATGTACAGACGCTGCAGAGGCTTGACGAATCACTAATCTACCTGTTCCAGTTTTAATTGAAGAACCACGGATTTGGTGGAGTGAGCTTGACAAAAATCTGAAGTTTGGCAGCAACTCGACGAAGAAGAAGGATCTTGCAGCAAACGTAGTATGGAAGATTTGGAAGGCCCAGAATGAGACTCTATTCGAAAATTAGAGATGCCATCTTCTTCAAATTGTTAATGGTTCTCGCCATGCCATGGAAGAAGACCGACACCTTCCTTGACCTCCTTTTTCCTGGAGATCCCCTTCACTTTCTAATTACTTTACCTTTTGGTTTCCTTTTTTTCTATTGAATGGTATTATGACTTAAGTTGGATCATTCCATCTTTACCCTTGTTGTGCTATCTGTTTTTGGACCACCCATTTCATTCAATGTAACTATTTTATCTTGAAAAAAAAAACTTCGGGTTAGCGATTGGATTCAACCACTTTGGAGTTCAATAAAATACCAAAATCACAGGTAACACATAAGATATCATAAAATATTTAATTTAAAGCCCTATGAAACATGTGGGGCATTTATTATTTATAATAAACGAGGTGGAAAAATTAAGCACATAAAATCAATGTTTTGAATATCTGAGTCACTCAACATAAATATTTTAAATTTAAAACATAAATAATATAAATGAAAGTGAATTGCTTTACATTAGACTGCAGTCTAAGATTTTGAATTTTTTTTCGTTAGTCTTTTGTTTGCTCTGATAGAATTTTTTATAAGAGTCACCTTGACGGTCTAATTCAGATGGTTACCATACATAATTTACGAACATTCTTTGGGGTCCATGTAGGAGTTAATAATTCGTACGAGTGTGATAAACCCCAATTTTAGGGTTTATCTTATATAGAATTTGAGGGGTTTTTATCAACATTCCATCACACTTATTCATATAAAATGCATAGTTTGGTGTTTCCTTCCTAATTTCGCTTAATGGTTGAAAACATACTTTTTAGGCCTTAAATATGCTATATTTTAATCTCCCTCTATTACCATTCGATGCCGTAATCTGTTTGTTGAGTGATTTCAGAGTTTATAGGGGCAAGAACAGTCTAGAGGAGAGAAAGGAAGCATGCACAAGTGGAAGGAGCATGAAAAATAGAGCTTCGGAGCATTGGCAATGACGCGCACGCGTGCCCAACGCGCACGCGTGGGAGCTTGGATCTGGGATAGGCGCGCAAAAGTTGACACATTCGTGTGGTTGGGTAGAAATATCATCGACGCGTACGCGTGCTTGATGCATACGCGTGGCTCACAAAAACCCAGACGACGCGTACGCGTGGATGATGTGCACGCGTGGCGCTCGACATGTGGCTTCATTAGTGAAATCGTGGCTGGCAATTTTTGAAGAGCTCCAGGCCCAATTTGAGCTGAATTCTGGAGGGAAAAGACCCAATGGACCAAGAAGGAAAGAAGGGATTCACACATTAGAGAATTTTCAGCTAGTTTTTGAGTTTATGTTTCTAGAGAGAGAAACTCTCACTTCTCTCTAGGTTCTAGCTTTCTCAATTTCAATTTCACTTGGATCCTTTGGTTAGATCTGAATTTAATTCAATTTTACATTGCTCTAATTTGTAGATCTCATTCTTCTACTCTCATTTTAGTGTTCTTGTTACTCTAGTTATTTTAGATCTAGGATTTGGATCTTGTTTACATGGATCTCTATTAATGCATTGAGGAATTTCATGTTCATTGTTGTTAATTCCTTGATTGTTGTTAATTGCTTGTAGTAGATAGTTTTAGTTTTGAATTTTCTTCTTAATTTCATAATGGATTTCATCATTGCTCACCAAGTGCTTGAGAAAATGTCAATTATAGCTATGGAGTAGATTTTCATTCTTGGCTTGGGAGTTGGGTAATTGGAGACACTTGAATTGTCAAGGTCTTTTGTTGATTGACAATTGGAAATTGCTAGTTGATTTGAATACCACTGAAGCTAGTCTTTCCTTAGGATTTGACTAGGACTTGTGGACTCAAATTGATTATCTCCACTTGACTTTCCTTCATAGTTAGAGGTTAACTAAGTGGTGTAATAGCCAATTAATGTCACAATTGATGGAGACAATGATGATAGGAATTCCAATTCTCACCCCTAGCCAAGAATTTTACATTGATTGATTCTCATTCACCCTTGCTAGCTTAAGTTCATGTGTTCTTTAGCCTAATTGTTAATTGCTCATTATTTTAATTCAAGTTCATATACTTTTCTTGTATTCAATTCCAAAACACCAAGAGAACTCCAAACCAATGATGTGCATCTTAGAGCAACTCCTAGGAAGAATGACCCGGGATTCTACTCCCAGTTATTGATTTTGAATTGTGGACACACATTTTCTAAGTTTGGTGTGAGATCGCTTGTTGGTTTAGACTATACTCACGATAGAATTTATTAGTAAAATTCTAGACCGACAGAATATCGCGCATCAAAATATGTGTGCCATGTTGTTGGTAAGTGTAAATATGTTGATATGTGAATACTTGCATCTTCCTTGATTGTTTGCTAGTTTAATTGTTAGTTAGGATTAATCTTTATTTAGTGCATTTTGTTGTGATGAGCTCTGTGCTTCTTTCATTGAATGACGCGTTCATTACCGAATCCGAGCTTAGCTACATTTGATCCTGAAATTGAGAGGACTTTACTCCATATTAGGCAAGCTTGGCGTCGGTTAGCCTTTGGAGGTGGTGAGAGGGTTTCTACCAATTCACCAACCTTATCCGAGGTTGAATCCGAAGCGTCATTTGAGGAAGGAACTATCTAGTCTTCCATTGATACTACTAATACCTCTTCCATTGATTTAGGTACCAATACTATGGTCGCTCCAAGAAGAGTCACTCTTAAGGAGGCTGGTGCTCCGGACTTTGTTCTTCAACCGCTTCAAGTGCGTTATCCAGAGTTGAATGCTAATTTTGAGCTCAAAACCGCCTTGATTAATCTTCTACCTAAGTTCCATGGTCTCTCCACTCAAGATCCTATTAGACACCTTAGAGACTATCAAGGTGTATGCTCAACAACAAGGCGGGAGGGTTCCGATGAGGTTGCTATTTGGTTATTTGCTTTTCCATTCTCTCTTGAGGGAAGAGCTAAAGAGTGGTTCTACACTTTGCCCGATGAGATTGTTAGTGATTGGAATTTGCTTTGAAGGGAGTTTTTAGATAAATTCTTTCCTCCGGAGGTGACAGATAGGTTAAGGAAAGAAATTTTATGCATTGTCCAACGTGAATTGGAAACTCTATATGAGTATTGGGAACGTTTTCGGAGGCTTCTTGATTCATGCCCTCACCACATGATTGACACTCTGGTGTTGATTAGATACTTTTGCCAAGGAATGAAACCTCAAGACAAGATCCTTTTGGATGCCTGAAGTAATGGTTCCTTGACAAAGTATAGAACGGCGGAGGAACCATGGCAACTTATCATCGATTTGGCCGAGTCCACCCAACATGCTAGACAAAGAAACAATCATCCAAGAGCCATAAATGAAGTTTCTTCTAGTGGTGAGACCGCCGCCCTTACCAAGACCTTGGGAGAGATGACCAATATGCTCAAGGAACTCCAACTCAATCAACAACAACCTCCACCTCCTCAACAACAACAATGTCAATAGTTGGTCCCCCAAAGAGTGTGCGGAATTCGCTCTTGTTACTCCTATTACACCGATGAATGCCCAAGTCTCCAAGAGGACAATACCTTGGCGGCCACTAATGCCTATTACAATCGTCCAAACCAAGGGTATCACCAACAAGGAGGCAACTATAATCAAAGGGGTAATTACAATCAAGGTTGGAAAGACAATCCCAACCAGGGATGGAGGGACAACTACAACCAAGGAGGTAGAGACAATGGTGGAAACCAAAGGTGGAATAACAACCACCAACAAGACCGGTACCAACAAAACCAAGGAAAAGCCTATCAAATCTACCAAAGACCTCATCAAAGGCAAGCGCCTCAACTCAACCAACCACAAGTGCCCCAAATCATCTACCCTCCTTCTTCCTCCAACCAAGATGAGACACTCTGTTCTATTCTTCAAGGACAAAAAGAGTTTCAAGCTTCGCTTAACTCTAGCATCAACGGTCTTACCTCTACCATCTAAGCCCTTCTTTCCCGTATGGAACCAACCTCTACCTCTAATGTTCAACCCTTAAACTCTAGCGTACTACCTTCTCAACCTTTACCCAACCCCAAGGGTGGCATCAATGCCATCACCTTGAGGTCCGGCACTAAATTGCAAGAGAGGAATATCGAGGAGCCAAGCCCACTGGAAGTTACTCAAGACGAGGATGTTGTTGAGGTAGAAAAAGTCGAAGAGGAGGATGCGGTACAAGAGGTATTTGAAGAAGAAGTTGCTCGACCAAGGAGTAGAGTTCCTAAGGATGTAAATGTCTTGCAAGAAGCTACTCCAATTCTATTTCCCACGTTGGCAAGGAAGACCAAAAATCAAGTGGAGCTAGATCCCAAGATGGTGGAGATATTCAAAAAGGTTGAGGTAACCATTTCTCTTTTTGATACCATTCGCCAAGTCCCTAAATATGCTAAGTTTCTAAAGGATTTATGCATGAACAAGGAGAAGATCCACGATTTAGAAACTATTCTATTGGAAAGCTCAATTTCTACTTTAATGGGTGATATACCGGAGAAGTGTGGTGATCCCGGTCCTTGTCTAGTCACTTGCACTATAGATGGGGTACAATTTGTTGATTGCATGTGTGATATTGGTGCTTGTCTGAGAATTATGCCTTTATCTGTTTATGAGACATTGAAACTTCCACTGTTGAAACGGTCGGTGGCTCGGTTTATTTGGCGGATAAAAGTATAATTTCTGTGGTTGGTATTGCGAAAGATGTTTTAGTGGGTATAAAGGGGTTGGTCTTTCCAATTGACTTCCATATTCTTGAGATGCCCCCTAGTGACTCCGGAAGAACATCATCTATCTTGCTTGGGATGTTGTTTTTGAAGACCTTCCGGTTTAAATTGGATGCTTTTTTGGGTACTTACTTGTTCATACCCTGGGTCGAGCTATCCGACCTAGGGAGATCGAAGACAAAGCAACCGACCTCTTCAGGTCAGCTTCCCCGACTTCTTCTTTAAAGGAGTTCGGCCAAATCGCTACAAGGGCCCAAGAAGGCCCAAACTAAGGGACATAGCCCAATCTAAAGGCAACTAAAGCCTAGAAAGATAGAGGCAGTTCCCCTTAGAGATAACATGACCTCACTTAAAGATAAGATAAGATAACTAACTTATCTTATCTAGAAGGGTCAGCCCACACTACTATAAATACACTGGAGCACCCAGGTATAACTCATACTCTGATTCTACTAAAAACCTACTTAAAGCCCATGCTAACTTAAGGATCGGAGTCTCTTGCAGGTACCACCACCCTCCAGGGATGAAGGATCAACAACACCACCAAGTCCAACAAGTCGGACACGACAGCTCCGGCCACCACCGCAGATCTTGACCGAGATCGACCTACATTTTCAGGTAACCCTCGGAATATTGGCGCCGTTGCCGGGGAACCTGGAAGTCATCCCATCATCATGGCGGACAACCTTGACAACGACCACAACTCCGGTTTGGAAGAAAGAACTCCACTTAAAAATACAAAGGTCACATCAAAGGAGGCACCCGAAAACAAGGGGGACAAATAACGTTCCAACACGGAAATTTTGAAAGCTATCCAAGAACAACAGGATTGTCTCAAGCGGGAGGCTGAAAGAGACCTTCGAAGAGAAGCCAGACGACGCTGAGAGCTAGAAGACATGCTCATAAAATTTGAAGCCGACCTCGAGACCAGAACTGCTCATTCTAAGCGTGAGGATAACTCACACAAGGACCAAGACTCCTTCACCAAAGAGATCATGAAAGCTAAAGATCCAAAAGATTTTAAACCTCCCGACATGACTTCGTGACGGTACCTCGGATCCCAGCCATCATCTCAGCAATTTCAGGAGCAGAATGTATATCACTGACACCTCGGACGTCGTTCGATGCAAAGCCTTCCCGACCACCCTGACAAAGACAGCAATTAAGTGGTTCGATAGTTTGCCTCCAAGATCCATCACAAGTTTTGGCGACTTAGCCAAAAAATTCCTTGCCAGATTTTCCATCCAGAAGGACAAAGCCAAACACGCCCCGAGCCTGTTAGGGATCAAGCAAGGAGATTGGAAAAGCCTTCGCAACTACATAAAAAGATTTAACATAGCGTGTCTGGACATACAAAGTCTGCCAACTGAAGCAGCTATTATGGGTCTCATCAATGGCCTGCGAGAAGGACCTTTTAGTCACTCCATATCAAAAAAGCATCCAATATCTTTGAACAAGGTACAAGAAAGGGCAGAAAATTACATCAACATGGAGGAGAATTCTCGATTAGGAGAAACTTCGAAATCTGGACCCTGCTACCTCTCTCAGGACAAAGATAAAGAATTCAAGAAAAAAGAAGATCAGTCCAGTGAGAAGCCTAAAAAATACCATAACTACACCCCTCTTCGGGTGTCTCTTGTGGATGTTTACCAAGAAATATGCAACACTGAGAAGATCCCACCACCTCGCCCTATCAAAAGCAAAAAAGGAGGGGAAAGTCGGACAGAGTACTGCGAATATCATCGAATCTATGGACACTCCACCAACGAATGCTATGACCTAAAGGACGTCATAGAGAAGCTAGCCTGGGAAGGAAGACTAGATAGGTTTTTGACCAACAAAACCGACGAGCCAAGAAAGAGAAGACGGGACCAAGAGGTCGGACGGGTTGAACAACCAGCCCACACTCCTGAGAGACATGCTCATATGATAAATGGAGGATTCGCAGGAAGAGGGATCTCCAAATCATCTCGTAAAAGACATCTTAAAGAGGTATATCATGTCGGGGAAGGAGAGAGGTCATCCGACCTCCCCACAATTACCTTTACCCAAGAAGACGCAACAGGAGTCATCTCGGGATATGATGATCCCATGGTCATTACCATCATATTGGCCAATGCTAATCTCCACAGAACACTAGTAGACCAAGAAAGCTCCGCAGATATCTTGTTTAAATCCGCCTTCGACAAACTCGGTTAACAGGATAAAGACCTCAGAGCATATCCGAATAGCTTGTTCGGACTAGGAGACACTCCAATCCAGGCACTTGGATATATCTCGCTACACACAACCTTTGGAAAGGGAACTCGGTCCAGAACACTCAACATAGATTACATTGTAGTCGACGTGAGCTCAGCTTACAACGCCCTAATAGGTTGGACAACACTGAACCAGCTCACCACAGTAGTCTAGACTCCACACCTATGCATGAAGTTCCCAACTCCGGAAGGGATCGCTACCATAAAAGGAGACCAAAAAATTGCGCGACGTTGTTACAATGAAAGTCTGAACCTCAAAGGCAACCCCAAAGGAGAGGAAGTCAATACTATTGAACTAGGGAGATTTCGAGCTCGCGAAGAACTCCATCCACAGCTTGAAGGTGAGACTGAAGAGGTCCAAATCAGTGATGCACGGGATAATACGACAAATATCGAGGCAACCTTAAAGGGAGACTTAAAGGAGTCTCTGATACAGTTCCTCAAGGATAACGCCGACCTCTTTGCATGGAAGGCCGCAGACATGCCGGGCATAGATCCCAAACTAATGTGGCACAAACTGGCAGTATACCTAGGATCACGGCCAGTACAGCAAAAGCGTAGGAAGCTCGGACCAGAAAAATCCCAAGCTGTGGAAGAACAGGTACATGCCTTACTAGAGGTAGGGTTCATAAGGGAGGTAACATACCTACTATGGCTAACCAACGTCGTATTGGTAAAAAAGTCAAATGAGAAATGGCGGATGTGCACTGACTACACCGACCTCAATAAAGCCTGCCTAAAAGATCCCTACCGACTTCCCAATATAGACGCTCTAGTGGATGCATCTTCCGGATACAAGTACCTCTCCCTCATGGATGCTTATTCAGGATACAATCAAATCCCGATGTATCCACTTGACCAAGAAAAGACCTCCTTCCTAACTCCAAAAGCAAATTACTGCTATATCGTCATGCCATTCGAGCTCAAGAATGCAGGAGCTACCTATCAAAGACTAATGAATAAAGTCTTCGCCGACCACATTGGAAAGCTAATGGAGGTTTATGTAGATGACATGCTAGTAAAAACACAAAGTGAGGAATCATTATTGTCCGACCTCACTAAAGTATTTGACACCATAAGAAAGCATGGTATGCGACTTAACCCCGCAAAGTGCCCCTTCGCGGTAGAAGCTAGCAAATTCTTAGGCTTCATGCTCACTCAAAGAGGAATTGAGACGAACCCAGATAAATACCGAGCTTTACTTGACATGAAAAGTCTGACCTGTGTCAAAGAAGTACAACAGCTCAACGGAAGACTCGCAACCCTGTCTCGGTTTCTAGCCGGTTCAGCCATAAGATCCCTTCCATTTTACTCCACATTAAGGAAGGGACAGAGGTTTAAATGGACCGCAGAGTGCGAGCAAGCCTTCCAAGATTTCAAAAGTTTCTTAGGGAAACCACCCATTCTTACCCGACCACGGGAGGGAGAAGCACTCATATTATACCTTGCAGTAGAAAATTGGGCAATAGCTTCAGCACTAGTCAGAGAGGACGAAAGTGGGCAACAACCCATCTACTTCATCAACAAGGCTCTACAAGGGGATGAACTAAACTATCAAAAAATAGAAAATTTCACCTACGCCCTCATATTAACTTCCCGACGCCTCTGCCCATACTTTAAAGCACACACTGTCAAGGTTTGGACCAACCAACCCATAAAAGGCATTCTACAAAAGACAGACTTAGCTGAAAGAATCCTCCAGTTGGCAGTCGAGTTGTCTGAATTCGATTTGTAATATGAAATTTGGACAGCCATCAAATCACAATATCTGGCCGACTTCATTGCTGAATACACTGATACTCTGGGAACTCCCATAAAGTGGAATCTTTATGTGGACGGTTTCTCAAACAAAACTGGGAGTGGCACAGGTGTGATATTAGAAAGCGATCATGGAACCCAAATCGAACTCTCACTAAAGTTTGAATTCCCTGCTTCAAATAATCAAGCCGAATACGAAGTATTACTAGCTGGTTTGAGGCTGGCTAAGGAGGTAGGAGTCCAAAAGATCACCATCTTCAGTGATTCACAGATAGTTACCTCACAAATAGAAGAGAATTACCAAGCTAAAGACCCCACCATGAAGAAGTATCTGGACAAAACTAAAGAACAGCTCGGACAACTCGGGGAGTATGAGGTCTGACATATACCTCGGGAACAGAATGCTCGGGCTGATGCTCTCTCAAAACTAGCCAGCACCAAACCAAGGGGCAATCATAGAAGCCTCATCCAGAAAACACTACAAAGCCCATCAATCTCAGAAGAAGAAAAGGTTCTAACCATATCAAGTTAAGATCAAAGTTGAATGACCCCCTATAATCAAATATCTCAAGACAGAGACACTCCCCACAGACAAAAAAGAGGCAAAAAGGCTAGTACGAGAAGCACAGCACTACACCATAGTAGGCAACATCCGATATAGAAGAGGGATTTCGATACCCCTCCTAAAGTGTGTACCGACCTCCAACATAAAGGAAGTTCTAGAAGAGGTACACAGTGGCATGTGTGGCAACCACTTGGGGGCACGAGCTCTTTCCAAGAAGGTACTCCGGGCAGGATTCTTTTGGCCAACCTTGCAAAAAGAAGGAACCGAGTTCGTCAAGACATGCCCACCATGTCAGAAGCATGCTAACTTCCATATCGCTCTGCCAGAAGAGCTCATCAGTATAACGTCACCCTGGCCGTTCGCAAAATGAGGGCTAGACCTCCTCGGAACCTTTCCCCAAGGATCAGGACAAGTTAAATTTCTCATCGTAGGGGTAGACTATTTCACAAAATAGATTGAGGAAGAGCCCCTAGCCAATGCCACAGCTCAAAGAAGTCAGAAATTTCTATACAGGAATATTATTACAAGGTTTGGAGTCCCTTACTCCATCACCACAAATAATGGTACTCAATTTACTGATACAGGCTTCAGGAACTTGGTAGCCGACTTGAAAATAAAGCACCAATTCACATCTGTAGAACACCCACAAGCTAACGGACAGGCAAAAGCCGCCAACAAAGTCATACTAGCTGGGTTAAAACGGAGACTACAGGACGTAAACGGAGCTTGGGCAGAAGAGCTTCCACAAAGATCTAAGGTCAAGGTGCACTCTTTTTCCTGAAAAGGAATTTTAATGAGGCGCCAAGCCAAGATCTACAAAATTGCCCGACTTAGAAGGGTAAGCTCTTATATGTATATATTCTTGTCTATTTTATATTTCCTACTTGAATAAAGTTTTTCAGATTCCATAAAAAAGTTACCTACCAAGATGTATTAATCTGAGTGCAAGAATTCACCGTCCGATTACGACAAGGTCGGCAAGATGAAAACCAAATTCATCACCCGATCACGACAAGGTCGGCTAGATGAAAACCAAATTCATCACCCGATCACGACAAAGTCGGCAGAATGAAAATCAAATTCATCACTAGATTACAAAGAGATCGGCAAGGTGAAAGCAACAAAAATAGATTAATGCAAAAAGTTATAAGAAGTAATCCATAAAAAGTGGCCTGACGATGTTTTACTAAAAATAGACTACTAAAAATAACTTAAGAAGGATCGACAAAGGAGAAGTCGGACCAAACCGACCAACGCAAAAGTTATAAAAAGTAATCCATAAAAAGTGGCCTGACGAGGTCTTACTAAAATGGACTACTAAAAATAACTTAAGAAGGACCGACAAAAGAGAAGTCGGACCAAACCGACCAACACAAAAAATAACTTATGAAGGAGCGACAAAGGAGAAGTCGGACCAAACCGACCAACGCAAAAGTTATAAAAAGTAATCCATAAAAAGTGGCCTGACGAGGTCTTACTAAAAATGGACTACTAAAAACAACTTATGAAGGAGCGACAAAGGAGAAGTCGAACCAAACCGACCAACGCAAAAGTTATAAAAAGTAATCCTTAAAAAGTGGCCTGACGAGGTCTTACTAAAAATGGATTAATAAAAATAACTCAGAAAGAATCGACAAGAGAAGTCGGACCAACGAAAAGCGTGCGCTAAAAAGGGACATAGCTTTACCCAAAAAAGCCAGGGCAACACAAACAAGGCTATCAAAATTGTTCAAAGACTAACTAAAAGTTCTACCGGAACACTAAAAAGTGTCGGACAAGTTAGCCCCAGGGGTCATCTCGCCCAACCAGAAGATAGATGAAACAAGATCTGATAAAAAAGAGGTCGGACAAGCAGAGTACCAACACCCTATAAAGATCTACAAAATGTGTGAAGGTTGCAAAAGAACGATCAACATATCAATAGAAACACGGCCATCATTAAAAGGCTCAGAAGGCAACCTGAAAGAAGGCCTCAAGAGTTCAAAGTATTTTGTTTTTCTACTTAATAAGTTGCATAGAAGCAACTAAATGTCAAGGGAACCAAACCATAAAAAAGATACAAAAAACAGAGTTCAAAAGCCCACAAATCGGGCTGTACAGATAAAATAATGAAGTAATAAGGGGTTCAAAGTTTCCCCAGTAGTAGAGTCAGTGGCCGAAGGAGGAGGAATGATATTCACAGGGGTGGCATCCACGGTCCCATCCTCACGATTAAGAATTTAACAATCCGGATCAGGTTGAGAATGATCGACCTCAGCAGAAGGATTTGAAGAAGTTGTGGCTGCAGAAGCCTTGGTTGGCAGAGCAGGAGGAGGCCCGTCATCTTCATCATCTGGAGCAGGCACTATTTTGTCATCCTCCACCACATTGTCCAGGCTGAAAAGAACTCGGACCTGTGCCTTCAAATTTTTATAAGCGCCCGTAACAGTGTCTACCCAATGACCCTGAAGATCGGCATAGTCCAAGTGGGCAGGCTCAAGCCTCTCCCTCAACTCCAACACCTCGGCATAAGTACAAGTGTAACTCTTTTTATGTTTTTTCGCCGTCTCCTCAGCCAAATTTGTGGTTGCCTCATCTCGGGTAGCCCGTGACTTTTCCTTCTCCAAATCCAACTCTAGTTTAATTATCCTAGCATCAAGCTCATCCTTCACCCCCTTGACTCTATCAAATTCCGACTTAGCATCTTCCAGAAAAGCCTTGGTCGCATGGACTGGGAAATCCTGAACAGTTCAGAATAAGGCTGCACTCATATGGGCCATCCGAATACTGCTACTGGTGATAAAGTTCAAGTGGTGAAGGATGGACACATCATCCATTGGGAGTCGACCAAAGGGAGCAACTTGATTATCAACAAAACCCACAGCATCAAAATCTGGGGCATCCAAGTCATAAGGTTCAACAGTCTTTTGTTTTTTGGGAGGAGGGCCAGCGGTAGGAGAAGAGGCAGCACCAGAAGGTGGTCGAACTGGGTCAGAAGGGATAATCTGGACCTATGGGGTTGGAATAACCTTCCTCGGCCCAGAAGCACTCGACGGTGGTTTCTTTGGAGGAACTTGAGAAGAGTCTCCTTCCGCAACTTTGGCCGAGATGTTGGAAGCAGCCGTCGCCTTCTTTGCCCAACGAAAATGCTTCATAGAATCTGTAGATTTCACCATCTCTACAAAAAAGAAATCAAGAAAATAAGTCAGAAACAGATGGAGATAAACATTCAACCACAAAGCAAAACTATTAAAAAGAAGTCGGCCACTACCCAGTTCAGCACGAAGAAGGGAAGGATCTCCTAAAAATTTCTTCGTGTCAAGATGGCGAGGCTCTCCCCAATTTTCGTCTAACACATTTACAAAGGCCTGCTCGACCTCATCCAGACTTTCCCAGGAATACCTGGATACTAGTACATTTTTTTGCCAGCACAAAGGGAAGCTAGGCTCATCATTTTCATCCAAAAAAAAGGGCCGAGCTCCCTCAACAACTCAGACCTTGAAATAGTAGTTTTTAAAGTCCCTAAAGGACTCGTCATACATAGAGAAAAATTTTTTTCCTTGAGTAGCTTGGAAAGAAACCCAGGAGGCTTTCTTCTTTGCTACCTCAGGCTTCGTCAACACAAAAAGATAAAGAAAGAGAGTTTGGGTAGGTCGGATATCCAGTTCCTGACACAACAGTTGGAAGATTTTTATGAAGCCCCAAGAATTCGGGTGGAGCTGAGAAGGAGCTACATTGCAGGACCACAACAACTCGGTCTCAAAAGGGGTAAAAGGAATGGTAATATTCAATTGACTAAAGAAATAGTCGTAAGCATAGAAAAAGGGACGTTCCTCTTGAGTCAAGGAAGGAAAGCTAACCCTTTCCTCAAGGTCAGGTGACACTAACTCAGTTTTTCTTTTGATCCCTATCATTACAAATCCTATGGTGCCTCCTAAGTCGCACACAATACTTGGAGTCAACAACGATAACACACATCAACACAATGGAGTCCAACCAGTCAGAGATACCGTCCGGGATCTTGATAGACATCTCAATATTTTTGCGAGAAGACATGGGTCAACTATTTCTACAGTAAGAAAAAGAGAAATGGGGTTACTACCAAACAACTCGGTCAAATAAGGAAACAACTCGGACAAAAGCATTCGAACATCAAGAGTCAGATACGGTAGTAAAAGGAAAACCCCAGGATCCATACTCAAGTCCAGGGGCACCCTTTGGAGGCAGTAACAAGGCAAGAACCCGGAAAGAAAGAAATCAACAGTCTATCTCCTAAAACATCTCTCAAAATACAAATCATTCTCTAGCAACATCACTCCACACAAAGTAGTAAAAAAGTCATCATCATCAACAAGAAACATCAAAGTTACAACCTTTTCTACGGGCTTCACCCAAGCAACAAAAGTTTATGGAAGCTATAACCCCAATCTACCAACAAATCCGCAAAGGCCAAGATCTTTGATCAAGGAAACACAACCATAAAAAGAAACAAAAATCGTGACAAACAATAAAACCCTAAGGATACAATAATTACCAGGTGCATGTCACAGTAAAAGGGTACAGGGATCACCACAAAAGATGCAAGCTTTTTACACGTGGATGGCGCAGAAGCTGGGAATCAACATTTTGCTATCCACGCGCACGCGCAAGGGGCGCGCATGCGTGGGGAGCGCTCATGGCGCGAACGTAGCGCTCGTTTAAAGAACGCTATCAGGGACGCACACGCGTGCATGGTGCGCACAAGCATGGCTGAGGCTGGAGACAGCAATGACGCGCACGCATATGTTAAGTGTACGCATCGGTGACTGAGCGCTACGCTCACTTTGAGAACGCTACATTCTCCTGGAGCTGCAACCAAGTACCCTTTTCTGACCCACTTCATCAAAGGCCAAGAAAGCCCACTCCAAGTACTTGATGACTGAATTGGAAAGTGTCTAAATAGAGGAAAATTTGATTTCATTAGGACCTTTTACCCTTTTGATCTTTTACCTTTTAGTTCTGCTTTTTAGGAGTTTTTTTTCAGAGAATTTTTAGATCTGATTTTATTTTCTTCCTGTTTTCCTTTTATTCTTCTTCTTCTGCATTTTTCTTTTCTGTTTTGGTACTAGAGCAATGATGAACTAAACCCCAATTTTATTAGGGGGAGGAGCTCTATTGTAATTCTAATGAATCAATGAAATTCTTCTTCTTCTCAATTAAATTGTGTAGCTATTGGGTATCTTTTGTTTTGATTTTGAATTATTCACTCCGAAAGGGGGTTTAATTCAGTGAATGCTTGTGTGAGCCTCAGAAGGGGAATCACTTGCATTAGAATTGGAGCTCTATCCTTCACTACTCTCTTGATCAACACTATTCGGGGGGAATTGAGATCTTGAAAGTTAGTATGGCTTATGGATGAGAGATATGCACTTAACCTCTTCTCATGACAATTAGATCAAGGAATTGGCATGATTGATTGTGATTAGAGAGATTGGATTGCCAAGAAATTGAGATCCAATCAATTTCAATCTGCCATAGATCTACCAAATGATTGAGAAAGGAGTTGAGACCAATTTGATTCATGGTGGATTACAGTATCTCCAATCCCTAATGAATCTCATTCTTTGAATTTCCTTCAATTTAAGTTCTCTGATTTACTGCAACTTACATTCTGTTTTGATTTTCCAGCACCCAAATCCCTTTATTATTTATACAATTTAAGTTTTCTAGCCATTTAAATTCTGCAATCTAAATTTCTTACACTTTAAGATTCAGATATTTACCTTTCTTGCAATTTAAGTTTCAGCTCTTTTAATTTCTTGCACTTTAAGTTTTAGCCATTTAAGCTTTCTGCAATTTACCTTTCTGTCAATTTACATTCTGCACTCTAGCTTTCTTGTAATTTACTTTCTGTTAATCAAATTTCACTCAAATCATCAACTGTCTGCTTAACTAAATTCATCACCCAACTAAAATTGCTTGATCCATCAATTCCTGTGGGATCGACCTCACTTTGGTGAGTTTTACTACTTGATGCGACCCGTTACTCTTGCCGGTTAGTTTGTGTGGAATCGATTTTCCCTCATCATCCTCCCAAATTGATAAATGAATTAAATCTATCGATAGATGATGCTGTCTTCATGCGGCCACTCTCTTTCTCATGTTAAGCTGTTATTTTATTAAAATAACCTATAATCATGTAAAATTGACCCATTGAGCTTTTTTGGTTGAGTAGCATTGTGAACTGCTCACTCCGAATCCTTTCATCACTGCATAAATGCAGAACAAATACCTATCAGCTTTTATTCTTCACCGTATCCTACCACCTTAACTGAATAAAGAAATTCTCCAAACGAATCTCCCTCGACTCGATCCCCTTCCCTCCATTCTTCTTAGTCAGATTTTGAGGAATTGTGTGGTATATTTTGGATTCTCCAACTGAGCTATTTTCTCTACAACTATCATTTGTTCCATCTTCATTAACGTGCATGTAAACATACGCTAACTCAACCGTTTCAATAGTGCGCTCATATTATGAAAGACACTTCTTTTTCACTAATCGTCCAGTTTTTTCACTTTTCTCTTTCTCATTTTGATCGTAAAACACTAGATAGTGATATTTCTATTTATTAAGTATATTCATTATGTGTTCTTGCTTTAAAATACATATTACTATTCTCATCATATTGTTCAATCGGTGATAACTGTTTTATATTGTTCTTGAACTGTATTTGTCTCTAGGAACTGAGTTTGTATAAATAGAAATTTTCGTAGTATTTCAAGTAAATTCACGTGTAACTGGTGCTATTGTTCTTGAATATTGTTCTTGTGATTCTGGTATCATTTTATGCATGTTTGTTTGATTTGAATATCTTTGAACTCAAATTATGTCATGTAATCTAAAAAATAATAGAGGTGTATATGGCTGGTATTTCAGTGTATTTCAAGTGAATTCGAGTGTAACCAGTGTTGCAATCGTATCCTTGGTGTAACTAGAAATAGAATATTGTCCTTGTGCTTTTAATGTCATTTTATGCATGTTTGGTTGACTTGAATATCATTTTGAACTCATTATGTCATGTAATCTAAAATGTAATAGAGGTGTATATGGCTGGTATTTCGGCGTATTTGAAGTGATTTTGAGTGTAACTGGTGCTGTAGTCCTATCCTTACTGTAACTAGAAACAGAATATTATTTTTGTGCTTCTGGTGTCATTTTATGCATGTTTAGTTGACCTGAATATCCTTTTGAGCTCATATTATGTCATGTAATCTAAAAAATAATATAGGTATATATGGCTGGTATTTCGGTGTATTTCAAGTGAATTCGAGTGTAATTGGTGATATTGTTATCTATTAACCTTATTTTTTATTCCTTACAGTAAAAATGGCAAGCAAGAACTCTGCTGCACCAAAATATAATGTAAGCACATATATCTTAGACCAACTCAATTTTTCCTTCTATAAATATAGTTTATTTAAATGATTCTCGTTTGTTTACAGAAAACTCATGATTTGAGATGCTCGACAAGACTCTTTCATGATAAGTTCCAAAACATGAGTAATGGAAAGAAGACTATCATCCAACAATTGGGATTTGATAGTTTGATGCACATCCCTCCAATGAATGATACACATAAGCTCTTGAAGGAGTTGACATATTCCTTTGACTTGATAACAAATACATTGGATAGCCGGTACGGTATATTGAGCATCAACCAGGAAAATATAGGAGCTGCCCTGGGCTTGAATGCATCTGGTAACTGATTACATAAACTGTTATACTTCTATTCTTTGTAATCTATTCCTTTGAACTCATATTATGTCATGTAATAAAAAAAATAATAGTGGTATAGTATTTCGGTGTATTTGAGGTGAATTGGAGTGAAATTGGTGTTGTTGTTTTACTACTTTGTAAGGGCACTTTTTCCAAGCAATGTTAATTTTAAAGAGCTTAGTGACGAGGACAAGGATGTTTATAGAAGCTTCTAAGGCAAAACATTGAAGGAATTGACAGACTCCATGATGGAGATCGATGTTGACAGTGACGAAGATTGCTTAGGTTCAAGAGGATGTTCATCTTCTACATTCAAATGTCGTTCTTGTTACCGACAATCATAAACAAGGTTTCTCCCATCCACATGCCGCCGATTTTTCGTGTGGTCACCATATGTGAGTGGAATTAGGGTAGCCATATCCTCAACTTTCTCATCAAGGAAATAAGTAAGCACATATTGAAAAAGAAAAAATTCGTTGATGGCTGCCTATATGCTCTCATGATTGTATTCTTTCATGAATCCAAACACAAAAACAAGCCGGTGGATACAATCCCTGGACCACCCTGGTTGCAGCACTGGACTAAGGAGTTGCTGCTTGAGAGGGTAGAAGCTGAAATTAAAGATCATATGGTAACTCAACAAAATCTTTTCTTTAATTTCGGTGTATTTGTTTTATATATATGATGTAAACTAAGAATTAATTTTCGGTATATTTTTTCATTTTTATTGTGTTTATTGCCTCATGATTGTTTGCTATCCAGGATGGTATCCAAAAAGAGGAAGCACATTGTTCAGGATTCATCTTTGGAAAGCCAAACTAATTCTGATAATGAGTAAGATTCTGAAATTATATTTGAAATGCTATGTTTTCCCTTTATATCAAAATTTTATGTATTAATAGAATGTTTCCAATTTATTGTCAAAACTGAAGAATTCGAGGAAATAATAAAAGAAAAATTGAAGAAAAAAGTTCACAGTCCTACAAAAAAATATGCATTGCTTTCGGGGGTACTTTATCAATTTTGTTGTATTTGTTTGTCTGATAATTCTTTGCTTTCCAGGATGCAATCCAAAAAAAGAAAGTACATTATTGAGGATTCATCTTCTGAAAAAATATTGAATCCGATAACGAGTAAAATACATTGTAAAGCTATCTTTTCTTTGTCATCAATATTTTATTTGTTAACATAATCTTTTGCATGTACTATCAAAACTGAAGAAATATAAGAATTTTTAAGAGAAGCAAAAAAAAAAAAAAACAAATGACAAGTCTGCACAAAGGTATGTTGATTTTTGGTGTATATTGGCAATTTTATTGTGTTTTTATTGGCTGATGATTGTTTACTTTTTCAGGATGCAGAAAAAAGGATAGATATACTAGAAGGTGGGCTTGACTCCACATAAGCTTACTATTATTCTTTCCAAACGTAAGATCCTTTATTTGATAAAATTTTCTAAATCCTGATATAATTAATTACTATAGTTTTATTGAATAATATTTATTTTGTCCTTAGAATGCCGGATGTGAACTTGGCAAGTGAAAATGATAAAACGTTTCAAACACAGACAAATCAACGCAGTGTAAATAAGCCAAGTGATAACATGTAATTTTTGTTTCTATTGCCATTTTCTTAATTCTTGTGTTACCATGTTCTGCTTCTGTTTTCGTATATAGATTTTTTAGAAAAAAAGTCCTCTAATACTTTATTCAAGAAAAAAAGGCAGAAAAAAAAAATAAAAAATTGCAACTATGTAAGTTCTCATAAAACAAAAGTTGTGTTTCTATTAAATACTTGAGATGTATTGTTGAGATAAATTTGGTGTATTTCAGGATCAGGGGACAAGAAGAATCGTGAAATGAACCAACTCAAGAAAAAATGATTGTTCTTTTGAAATAGACACATTTACAGCGAGGAATTTACAGAAAAAACTATTAATGCGTAATGAATAATACTTTTGATGTATTTAGTTTGTCTTTGGGTGTATTTGTGCATGGTTTAATGGATTACATGTCTTTTATATAGAGGTGTATTTGGTTCTTATTTCGGTGTAATTCTTGTGAATTTAGGTGCAATTGGTTTTTTTAATTTAATTCCGTTTTTGTAATCCAACACCACCCCATAACCCCATGAACATACTGAAAACACACTAACAGAGCCAGCATCTCCTTCTAAAGTGTAAGTTTTACACAATATAACTCTATTTCAATATTTTCTGTCTATTATTATACCATTTTATATGTCACCATGCAGTCACCCACCCCCTCAAGCCACGGCTACATTAATGATGGTTGCGAAGGCAGCATCATTTGTAAAGCATGACTTCCCTACTCCGTCGTTCAGCCTTGGCTTTTCTGAATCTAGTCAGGAAGATACACTGGCTCAAGAGGGTCAATTGGTAGTTGAAGAATTTGAAGAGCTGGTGGAGTAGGTTATAAATACTGGGGTTGCGGTAGCTGATGGGTGGAAATCAAAATTCCACACCAAAACTCACCGGCAAGTGTACCGGGTCGCATCAAGTAGTAAAACTCACTTAGAGTGAGGTCGATCCCACAGGGATTGATGGATCAAGCAACTTTAGCGGGTGATTAGTTTAGTCAAGCTAACATTAGTTAATTGGATGAAATTGAACTAACAGAAAGGAAATGACAAGGAATTTAAAGTGCAGAAAGTAAATTGACTGAAACTTAAATAACAAGGTATGTAAATTACAGTAAATTTAAATCAGCAGAATGTAGATTGGACAAAAGCTTAAAGAGCAAGAAAAGTAAATTGACAGAATCTTAAATGACAAAAAATGTAAATTGCATCAAATGTAAAGGGGGCTGGGTGTTGGAAATTAAAGAAAGTAATAGATTAGTAACTTAGAGCAAGTGCAGAAAATGTAAATTTGCAGGAAATATAAATCAAGCTCACAGCAAACATCAAATGCAAAATGTAGAGGAACAAGAAGATTTAAATTTCATGAAAGTAAATTGGAAGCAATGGGAATAGAAAGCTATGAGAACAGAAGATTAAAATCAAGCTCAATGTGAATTGATTTGTGAAATTGCAGAAAGGGAAACTTGCAGAGAAAGAAAAAATGAAACAGAAAGAAAGGAAAACACAGATCTGATTTTTAATTCTCAAATTCCAAAAGGAAAATTTAAATAAAGAGCTCTCTACCCTAATCCTAATTCTCTCTAGCAGAGCCAGCCTCTCTAATGAAATGAAATTGATGCATTTATATAGGCATTTCAAAATGAAAATGAAATTAAAAACAAATTACAATTTAAATGAAATTCCTAATCTAGGTTGTTCTTGTGCTTTTGAGTGATGATATGGGCTTTGCTTGCTTTGAATTTGAATGAGAGTGGATCTGGATGTAATTGGTGACTTGGGTTTGTGAGGAATTGGATTGAAGCTTAGGTCAGGAGGCATTTGTTTAAAAATGGGTTGGGGCATGCTTCCAGTGGAGCGCTCAGTTAAGTTAGTGAACTGAGCGCTACACATGCTCCTTGTCATGCTTCCCTTGCCTTGTGCCAAGCCCTTCGAACCAGGCTTCCTTGTAGCGCTAAGTGAAGTAAGTTCACGCAGCGCTTCATGCTTTGAGTGAACTCCCACTTTCGAGCCTTGCTGGTTGCATTTTGTGCCTATTCCCTTGTGAGGAGTAGCGCTCAGTTAGATAAGTTAACTTAGCGCCCTTATTTGCTTGCTCTTGTTTCTCATTTCGAGCTCTAGTGGAGCCACTTTGGTCTGACAATTCCTTAGGCACTAGCGTTCAGTTAATGAAGAGAACTGAGCGCTCCCTTGTGTTCTTGTGCAAAGTCTCGTCTTCGACTCTTGGTGACTGCATTTTGTCCATTTCCTTTTGAATGAGGCACGATAAAGTTAACTAAGTTAACTGAGCGCTATGCCTTTGCCTTGTTCCCTTGGGCGCTATCCTGGTTCCCTCTTCGAGCCTTGGCTGCCCCATTTTTGGTTTATATTTGGGCCTTAAAGATGCCTTTCACTTGTGATTCAATTTCATACCAAATATAGATTGTTATATATCTTTGGAAATCTCTAAATTTCAGCTTTCCAACACAACTGGAAGCACATCAATTAGACATCTGTAGCTCAAGTTATGGCCTTTTGAAGGAGGCATGGTCATGATGTCACAAGGATTAAGAAAAGCCCGAAAAAGTTAACTATTTTAACTTAGTGCTCTCTTCAAATTGGGTGCTGGTGCCTTGTTTGAGCGCTACTTGGTCATGGGCCACGCTTTTAATAGTGTGGCCTAAGGCCTCAAAGTGTGCTCTAACTTCAAAGTGTGCCCCAAAACTCTTTTTTTTCTCATTTTCGCTTATTTTGTGCTTTTTTTTGCTTCTTTTTCTTCTTATTTCTTACAAAGTTTATCAAATCAAAAGATCAATGAAATATACCATTTAAACACAAAAGAATGCAATATTTGAGCACTAATTATCAATTTCTTGTATGAAAAAGCATAGAAAAACATGACATGATGACATGTCATCACAACACCAAACTTAAACCTTGCTTGTCCCCAAGCAAGAAAAGAATCATGCAATAAAGATTGATAGTCCAAGGTAAGAAGAATAGCAACTCAATGTTCATGGTTAGCTAGTATTCTATGCATGCTACAATCACAAAAGAAATGTAAATGATTGATGCTTCTATCTAGCTCAATTTGTGAAATCTTTTCCTTATGTTTCTTCCTTGAAACAAGCTTTTCATTTTCTTATTAGCTTTTTCTTTTGGGTGCTTTGCCGCATGAGTTGATAACAAAACTACGACTCTAAATGCTTTATTTTCAAGTATTACCACTTGATACATAAGCACCACAAGCATTTAATTAGAGGACTTCATTAAGCTCATTTGTTTCTTTTCTTGACTCTCTAATCATTGATGCTCAAAGCCTTGAGTTTTGAGGGAGTGCTTTTTGCACTTTGAGCCTAACATTGACTTTAAGTGTTTTATTTTCAAGCTTTTTGCTTGATACATAAACACCACAAGTACTTAACAATTGAATTGTCATTGGTACTCAGAGCCTTCAGCTTTCTCATTCTTTCCCTTTTTCTTTTTTTGCCTTAATTTGCAATTGCTTCTTCAAGGTTTTCATGATTTCAAAAGATTTCACAAAATTTCCTATTTGAAAACTTCAATTAAATAAGATCTAATGCAATTGAGCAACAATTAACCATACTAGCTTTCTAATACTTGTATGCACATGCTAAGTTCTTTTTTAATGCCTTGTTTGTTTATGATCATGATATTTTATTGCTTTTGAATTCACAAAACTCAAGTTGGTAGTCACAATGTCACAGCAACATGTTGCAAATCAGAATTCAGGCTATGCTTATTCATACACACATGTAAATAGAGAAGACAAATACAATCATGCAATTTAAAGTGCTGGAAACAAATGAGAGGAAAAGGAACTTTACAACCTTATAATTCCGTTTCTCTATTGTTGTCATTTTCCTCCCATTCTTCCTCTTCCCTTGCCAAACTCAGAATGCTTGCTCATCCTCAAGCAACAATTAGAACAATGGTTATGGGGCTAAGATGGATCATGAATGTCTTACACAATGAAATGTTAGAAGTACATGTGTATTAAGCAAGCAAAATTGAGGATCACAATCAAGACACAAAAGACTGAGACATTGAGACTGCAAAAATAAGAGGGTGTGTATGATACATTGCGTAAAAGATAAGTGGCACACCAAACTTAGTGTGAGACTTTCACTTGGAATTGATGCAAGTATCTTGTAAGGATTGGAACCAAATTTTGTTGCATAGCAACACCAAACTTAGAATGCAATCCTATGTCCATTTTATTTGAAATAAGACTAAATGAAACTGTTGTATGTTAAATACAATCACCAAGCCAAGAATCTGTCATGAATAAGGATCTCTTGGTAATGTATTAACAAAAACAGTTAATAAAAGCAAGCATTAAAAACAAGGAAATGACTCAAACAAAGAGACAACTAAAATTATCCACTAAAAAGAAAAATAACACTACAAAAAGCATTATGATTATGCAGACAAGCGGTGTTACTGAATAAATTGCATAGAAAAATAAGTGGCACACCAAACTTAGAATCTTAGTGTGATACTTCCATGTAGAATTGATGCAATCAACTAAAGGGATTGAAAATAAATTGTTGCAGAGCAACACCAAACTTAGAATGTAACCATATGACAATTTATTGAATTTAAACAAAGCAAAGAAAGAAAACAAAGCAGAGAAGAGAAATGTTACCTACGATTGACATGTTGTTCACTTTCTTCCTCTTCTTCCAGTTTGTTAAGAGGAATGACCTCAAGGGGGGAGAAGACTCAGCCATTGTCCCTTGTCTTGGCCTCTCCTCAGCAAGCTTCCTTTTGTAAATGGCTTGATTGAGCATGCTTGCTGGATCAGGGATAGAATTGGTTCTCTTGTTAGTTGCCTTCACTTCTTTGGATTCAAGACTTGGTTGTTGTGTGATTATTGGAGTTTTATCTTCATCCAGAGCCTTTTGAATTGGTGGTTCAATGAGCCCTTCCTCTATGCACTTTTCTGCTTCAATTGAGTGTGACTTCTCTTGAGTGTCTTCCTCACTTTCTTGATCTTCCACTTTCTCCTTGCACTCAACATTTGACTTAATAACTGATGAGCGGATAATTTATACGCTTTTTGGCATTGTTTTTAGTATGTTTTTAGTATATTTTGGTTAGTTTTTATTATGTTTTTATTAGTTTTTAAATAAAAATCACTTTTCTGGACTTTACTATGAGTTTGTGTGTTTTTCTATGATTTCAGGTATTTTCTGGCTGAAATTGAGGGACCTGAGCAAAAATCTGATTCAGAGGCTGAAAAGGGACCGCAGATGCTGTTGGATTCTGACCTCCCTGCACTCGAAGTGGAGTTTCTGGAGCTACAGAAGCCCAATTGGTGCGCTCTCAATTGCGTTGGAAAGTAGACATCCTAGGCTTTCCAGAAATATATAATAGTCCATACTTTTCCCGAGATTTGATGGCCCAAACACGCGTTCCAAGTCAGCTCAAGAATTTTGGCGTTTAACTCCAGAACTAGCACAAAAGCTGGAGTTAAACGCCCAAACTGGCACAAAAGCTGGCGTTTAACTCCAAGAAAAGTCTCTACACATGAAAGCTTCAATGCTCAGCCCAAGAACACATCAAGTGAGTCCCGGAAGTGGATTTTTACACTAAACACCCTAGCTTACTCATTTTCTGTAACCCTAGGTCACCAGTTTACTATAAAAACTACTTTTAGTGATTCATCTTGTACCTCATGACACTTTACACATTTCATATTGTATTCTCTACGGCATGAGTCTCTAAACCCCATTGTTGGGGGTGAGGAGCTCTGCTGTTCTTCATGAATTAAAGCAATTACTACTGTTTTCCATTCTATCATGCTTGCTTCTATTCTAAGATATTCATTCGCACTTCAACCTGATGAATGTGATGATCCGTGACACTCATTATCATTCTCACCTATGAACGCGTGCCTGACAACCACCTCCGTTCTACCTTATATTGAATGCATATCTCTTAGCCTCATGATTCAGATCAGAGTCTTCATGGTATAAGCTAGAATTATTGGCGGCCATTCCTTAGATCCGGAACGTCTAAACCTTGTCTGTGGTATTCTGAGTAGGATCTGGGAAGGGATGACTGTGACGAGCTTCAAACTCGCGAGTGTTGGGCGTAGTGACAGACACAAAAGGATCAACGGATCCTATTCCGACATGATCGAGAACCGACAGATGATTAGCCGTGCGGTGACAGCGCATTTGGAACATTTTCACTGAGAGGATGGGAGGTAGGCATTGACAACGGTGATGCCCAACATAAAGCTTGCCATGGAAGGAGCCTTGCGTGCATGAAGAAGAAGATAGTAGGAAAGCAGAGATTTAGAAGATAAATCATCTCCAAAGCCTCAACCTGTTCTTCATTACTGCATAACAAGTATTTATTTCATGTTCTTTTACTTTTTACAATTAAATCTGAGAATTATTGATATCCTGACTAAGAGTTACAAGATAACCATAGCTTGCTTCAAGCCGACAATCTCCGTGTGATCGACCCTTACTCACGTAAGGTATTACTTGGACGACCCGGTGTACTTGCTGGTTAGTTGTGCGGAGTTGCAAAAGTGTGATTGTAATGTCGTGCACCAAATTTTTGGCGCTGTTGCCGGGGATTATTCGAGTTTGGACAACTAACGGTTTATCTTGTTGCTTAGATTAGGAATATTTTATTTTTGTTGGTTTAGAGTCTTTTATTTGCGTTTAGTTTCATATTTTAAGTTTGATGTCAATTGCATGCTTTTATTTTCTTTTAATTTTTCGAAATTGCATGTCCTTAGTTCTTTCTTGATTTAAAAAAAAAATTCTAAGTTTGGTGTCTTCTTTGTGTTTTCCTTTAATTTTTCGAAAATTTGTGTTTGATTTTCTAAAAATTTTAAGTTTGGTGTGTTTTTGTGCTTTTATTTACTTAAAAATTTTTCAAAAATTTGTTCTTGCTGTTCATCTTGATCTTCAAAGTGTTCTTGGTGTTCATCTTGACATTCAAAGTTTTCTTGTTTGTTCTCTTTGTTTTGATCTAAAATTTCTAAGTTTAGTGTCGTTTTGTTGTTTTTCTCTTTCTTCATTAAAATTTAAAAATAAAAAAAATATCTTTTCCTTATTTTACTCATAATTTTCGAAATTTAACATTAAAGTAGTCAAAGATTTTCAAAATCATATCTCTTCTTTTTAATCAAGTCAAAATTCTAATTTCAAAAATTGATCTTTTCAAATCTTTTTCAAAAAAAAAAAATCAAATCTTTTTAATTTCTTCAATCATATCTTTTCCAAAATAATCCTCAATCATATCTTTTTGATTGCTAATCACAAAATCTTTTTAATTAATTAATTAATTTAGTCTTCAATTTGCTTTTATTTCAATTTCTTCTAATTTTCGAATTTATATTCAATTTTTCAATTATTTTATTTTATCTTATTTTAATTTCGGTTACCTTAAAAAAATATAATTTATTTGCAATTTATATCAATTTCCTTTTCTCTATCATGGACATAAGTGGAAATGAACAGTCCAGAAGGTCTCTGGGGTCATATGCCAACCCCATTACAGCTGCACATGGGAGTAGCATTTGTATACCTCTCATCAAAGCAAGCAGTTTTGAGCTAAATCCTCAGCTCATTATCATGGTGCAACAAAATTGTCAGTATTTCGGCCTTCCACAGGAAGAATCTATTGAGTTTCTGGCACAGTTCTTACAAATTGCTGATACAGTACGTGATAAAGAAGTGGATCAGGATGTCTACAGATTATTACTGTTTCCATTTGCTGTAAAAGATCAAGCTAAGAGGTGGTTAAATAACCAACCCACAGCAAGCATAAAAACATGGAGACAGTTATAAGATAAATTCCTGAATCAATTTTACCCTCCAAAAAGGATGACACAGCTAAGGCTGGACATCCAAGGCTTTAAACAAGAGGATCATGAATCCCTTTATAATGCCTGGGAGAGGTATAGAGGGATGCTAAGGAAATGCCCCTCTGAAATATTTTCTGAGTGGGTACAGTTAGACATCTTCTACTATGGGCTTACAGAAAGAGCTCAAATGTCTTTAGACCACTCAGCTGGTGGATCTATACACATGAGAAAGACAATTGAAGAGGCTCAAGAACTCATAGATACAGTTGCTAGAAATCAACATCTGTACTCAAGCAATGAGCCCTCCAAAGAAAAAGAAGCTATGGTAGCAACTACTGATCATAATCCTCAAGAACAGATTGTTGAACTAAATCAGCAATTACTTCTAATGACAAAACAATTAGCAGAATTCAAGGAGATGCTCCAAGACACTAAAAATGCTAACAAAAATATAGAGGCACAATTAAATCAGACAAGATAGCAGCTATCTAAACAGATAACAGAAGAATGCCAAGCTGTTCAACTAAGGAGCGGGAAGACATTGAATAACTCAGCTCAAAGTAGCAAAAAGTCAAGAAAGGAACAAATGACAGAGGATGACCAAACCACTGCCCAAGATCCCTCTGAGGACATCAAGAGCCCAGAGAGGAATAACTCTGGCATTCAAACGCCAGAAAAGGGGGAAAAGTTGGCATTAAACGCCCATTCCTTGTCCAGTTCTGGCGTTCAAACGCCAGAAAAGGGTGGGAAGCTGGCATTAAACGCCCATCCAGCACCCAATCCTGGCGTTTAAATGTCAATGAGGGATCAGACACCTGCGAGTGCTGATAGTAACCCCTCTAAGAAGGCTTCTCCAACCACTTCTGTAGGGAATAAACCTGCAGCAACTAAGGTTGAAGAATATAAAGCCAAGATGCCTTATCCTCAGAAGCTCCGCCAAGCAGAACAGGATAAACAATTTGCCCGCTTTGCAGACTATCTCAGGACTCTTGAAATAAAGATCTCGTTTGCAGAGGTACTTGAGCAAATACCCTCTTATGCTAAGTTCATGAAAGAGATCTTAAGTCATAAGAAGGATTGGAGAGAAACTGAAAGAATGTTTCTCACTGAAGAATGCAGTGCAGTCATTCTGAAAAGCTTCAAGATCCAGGAAGCTTTATGATACCATGCACATTAGAGGGTGCTTGTACCAAGACAGCTCTATGTGACCTTGGAGCAAGTATCAACCTAATACCTGCATCCACTATCAGAAAGCTTGGGTTGACTGAAGAAGTCAAACCAACCCGGATATGTCTTCAACTTGCTGATGGCTCCATTAAATATCCCTCAGGCATCATTGAGGACATGATTGTCAAGGTTGGGCCATTTGCCTTTCCCACTGACTTTGTAGTGCTGGAAATGGAGGAGCACAAGAGTGCAACTCTCATTCTAGGAAGACCTTTCCTAGCAACTAGACGAACTCTTATTGATGTACAAAAAAGGGAAGTGACCCTGAGAGTCAATAAGGATGAGTTCAAGTTAAATGCTGTCAAAGCTATGCAGCATCCAGACACATCAAATGACTGCATGAGCACTGATATTATTGACTCTTTGGTGGAAGAGATCAATATGACTGAGAGTCTTGAATCAGAGCTAGGGGACATCTTTAAAGATGTTCATCCTGATTTGGAGGAACCAGAGGAAATAAAAGAACCTCTAAAAATCCCTCAGGAATCGGAGAAACCTCCTAAACCAGAGCTTAAACTACTACCACCATCCCTGAAATATGCATTTCTGGGATAGGGTGACACTTTTCCAGTGATCATAAGCTCTGCTTTAAATCCACAGGAAGAGAAAGCACTAATTCAAGTGCTAAGGACACACAAGACAGCTCTTGGGTGGTCCATAAGTGATCTTAAGGGCATTAGCCCAGCAAGATGCATGCACAAGATCCTATTAGAGGATGATGCTAAGCCAGTGGTTCAACCACAGAGGCGGCTAAATCCAGCCATGAAGGAAGTGGTGCAGAAAGAGGTCACTAAGTTACTAGAGACTGGGATTATTTATCCTATTTCTGATAGCCCCTGGGTGAGCCCTGTCCAAGTTGTCCCCAAGAAGGGAGGCATGACAGTGATTCATAATGAAAAGAATGAACTGGTTCCCACAAGAACAGTTACAGGGTGGCGTATGTGTATTGACTACAAAAGGCTCAATACATCCACCAGAAAGGATCATTTTTCTTTACCATTCATAGACCAGATGCTAGAGAGACTAGCAGGCCATGAATACTACTGCTTTGTGGATGGCTATTCAGGCTACAACCAAATTGCAGTGGATCCTCAAGACCAAGAGAAAATAGCATTCACATGTCCATCTGGAGTATTTGCTTACAGAAGAATGCCTTTTGGTCTGTGCAATGCACCTGCAACCTTTCAGAGGTGCATGCTCTCTATCTTCTCTGATATGGTAGAGAAGTTCCTGGAAGTCTTCATGGATGACTTCTCAGTATTTGGATACTCATTCAGCTCCTGTCTTGATAATCTAGCACTTGTCCTGAAAAGGTGCCAAGAGACTAACCTGGTCTTAAACTGGGAAAAATGTCACTTTATGGTGACTGAAGGAATTGTCCTTGGGCACAAAATTTCAAGCAAGGGGATAGAGGTGGATCAAGCCAAGGTAGAGGTAATTGAGAAATTACCACCACCTGTCAATGTTAAGGCAATCAGAAGCTTTCTGGGGCATGCAGGATTCTATAGGAGGTTCATAAAGGATTTTTCAAAAATTTCAAAACCTCTAAGCAACCTGCTAGCTGCTGACACGCCATTTGTGTTTGACACAGAGTGTCTGCAGGCGTTTGAGACCCTGAAAGCCAAGCTGGTCATAGCACCAGTCATCTCTGCACCTGACTGGACATTACCATTCGAATTAATGTGTGATGCCAGTGACCATGCCATTGGTGCAGTGTTGGGACAAAGGCATAACAAGCTTCTGCACGTCATTTACTATGCCAGTCGTGTTCTAAATGACGCACAGAAGAATTACACAACCACAGAAAAGGATTTACTTGCAGTGGTTTATACCATTGACAAGTTTAGATCCTATTTAGTAGGTTCAAAAGTGATTGTGTATACTGACCATGCTGCTCTTAAATATCTACTCATAAAGCAGGATTCAAAACCCAGGCTCATAAGATGGGTGTTGCTTCTGCAAGAGTTTGATATAGAAATAAGAGACAGAAAAGGGACAGAGAACTAGGTAGCTGATCACCTGTCCCGGATAGAACCAGTAGCAGGGGCGTCCCTCCCTCCTACTGAGATCTCTGAGACCTTTCTGGATGAGCAACTTTTTGCCATTCAGGAAGCACCATGGTTTGCAGACATTGTAAATTATAACGCTGTGAGGTTTATACCCCAGGAGTATAGCAGGTTGCAAAAGAAAAAGCTAATTTCTGATGCAAAGTACTACTTATGGGATGAACCATATCTCTTTAAGAGATGCGCAGACGGAATGATCCACAGATGCATCCCTAGAGAGGAGGCACAGAAGATCCTGTGGCATTGCCATGGATCACAGTATGGAGGACATTTCGGAAGTGAGCGAACAGCCACTAAAGTCCTCAAATGTGGCTTCTATTGGCCTACTCTCTATAGAGATGCCCGAGAGTTTGTGCGTAACTGTGACAGTTGCCAAAGAGGTGGTAACTTGCCTCATGGTTATGCCATGCCTCAACAAGGGATCTTAGAGATTGAGTTGTTTGATGTATGGGGTATTGACTTCATGGGTCCTTTCCCACCATCATACTCAAACACTTACATTCTGGTGGCAGTAGACTATGTATCTAAATGGGTGGAGGCAATTGCCACACCCACTAATGATACCAAGACTGTGCTGAAGTTCCTCCAGAAACATATTTTCAGCAGATTTGGTGTTCCCAGAGTACTAATCAGTGATAGGGGCACCCATTTCTACAATAAACAGCTATAATCTGCTATGGTTCGATATAGAATTAGCCACAAAGTAGCAACTCCGTATCATCCACAGACAAATGGGGAGGCTGAAGTCTCTAATAGAGAACTAAAGAGAATCCTGGAACGGACTGTAATTGCCCGTAGAAAGGATTGGGCAAAGAGCTTGGATGATGCTCTGTGGGCATACAGAACAGCATTCAAGACTCCTATAGGAACCTCTCCATACCAGCTTGTGTATGGCAAGGCCTGTCATCTGCCCGTGGAACTGGAACATAAAGCCTACTGGGCAACCAGATTCCTAAACCTGGATGCTAAGTTAGCTGGTGAGAAAAGATTGCTCCAGCTAAATGAGCTAGAGGAGTTCAGATTCAATGCTTTTGAAAATGCAAAAATTTATAAGGAAAAAGCAAAAAAGTGGCATGACAAGAAATTGTCATCCAGAGTCTTTGAGCCAGGACAAAAAGTTCTGCTGTTCAACTCTAGGCTCAGATTATTCCCCGAAAAATTAAAATCTCGGTGGAGGGGACTATATGTGATTACAGGAGTGTCACCATATGGATATGTTGAGCTTCAAGATATTGATTCTGACAAAAAGTTCATTGTTAATGGACAGAGAATCAAACATTATCTTGAAAGCAATTTTGAGCAAGAATGCTCAAAACTGAGGCTTGAATGAAGCTCAGTAAAGGTCTAGCTAAAGACAATAAAGAAGCGCTTGTTGGGAGGCAACCCAGCCATTAGCAAGTTATTTGTTTTAATTAATACTTGTAGAAGTTTGATATACATTTTTCTTCAAAGGTTAATCATCAAAATTGAAGGAATTCACAGAGTTACAGAAGGATTCAGTGCAAAAAGCAGAGAAAAGGAGCTTGCTGGCAAGAAAATGCCAGTAAAGGGTATTTTGGGCGTTAAACGCCAGAATGGGTACCATTCTGGGTGTTTAACGCCAGTAAAGGTACCATTTTGGGCGTTAAATGCCAGAATGGGTACCATTCTGGGTGTTTAACTCCAGAATTGCAGCATCCTGGGCATTCAGAAAAACGCCCAGTGATAAAGGGGTTTCTGGCGTTTAACGCCACCCAGGGTACCTGGCTGGGCGTTAAACGCCCATAATGGCCAACAATTGGGCGTTAAATGCCAGAATGGATACCATTCTGGGCGTTTAACGCCAGAGAGGCAGGGGGAGGAGATTTTGTTTCCAACTTCAAATTTTTTTCAAATTTTCATGTTTTGATTCATAATTTTCTGCATAAACATGTTTCAAACTTTCATCATTCACCCTCAATTTTCCAAAATTCAATAATTTTCTAAATCTCTTTTCAATTTTCTTTCAAATCCTTCCCAAATCTTTTCAAAAACTCAATTATCCTCTTAATTTCTTTCCAAATCTTTTTCAACTCATCATATCATCTCTTATTTCTTAGATGCATAACCAAATTTTCAAATTTAACGTCTTTATATCTTTTTCAATTACAAATCTCATCTTTTTCATATCATGATTTTATTTTCTTCCATCAATCATATCTCTATGTTATATCTCTTTCAAATTTTTTGAAATCCCTCCCCTCCTCCTATAAATATACATTCGGCCATCCCCTCCTCTCCACCATTCGAATTTGGCTCTTCTCCTCTCTCTCCCCTTTCCTTTTTTTGCTTGAGGGCAAGCAAAACCTCTAAGTTTGGTGTGTTTTTCCATGATCACTGAGCTAAGACTCATCAAGATCATGCCTCCCTGGAACTAAGTGGATAACCAATTCAAAAGGTGTCCCAAACCAACTCAAGAGGGAAGATCTCAAACTAGTTGCAAGAGGCTGGTTGGACTTCATTGGGCATTCTATATTGCCCACTAGCAACCGCTCTGAGGTCACTGTCAAAAGAGCAGTGATGATTCATTGTATTATGCTGGGGAAAGAAGTGGAGATTCATCATCTGATTTCTTGTGAGATTTACACAATTGCAAACAAGAACTCCACTTAAGCCAAACTGGCCTACCCAAGCTTAATTTCTCTACTATGTAAAGATGCTGGGGTGAGGATGGGAGTAGATGAATTCATTCCAATCGAACACCCAATCACCAAGAAGTCAATGGAAGGACAAGTGCAAGACAACTCCATCAAAAGGAGGGCGCAGGAGTTCCTCTCAGAAATTCCTGAAATTGACTACTGGACCCGCCTAGAAGCATCTGTTACCAAGCTGCAAGAAGTTGTGGAACAACTTAAGGAAGAACAGCAGAATCAAAACCGCATGTTCTACAAGCTGCTGAAGGAACAGGAGAAGCAGGGGCGTGAGCTACAGGAGCTGAAGCGCCAGAAGCTCTCCCTTGAAGGACCAAGCACCCCACAGATTGAGGGAGCATCCACTTCTCAAAATTAAGGTTGTTGAGTCCTAACTCTGTGATAACCTTTATTATTAAGAGTCTATTTTAAGAGTCATTCATTTTTCTGCTTTTAATTTTCTGTCTTCTATTATTATGGGTCTACTCTTATATTTATTTTTTAGTCTTATTTTTAGTCCATAATCAATAAAATTTAAAGTTTATGTCTTAAAGCTATGAATGTCCCATGAATCCATTCAAAAAAAATGTTCTTAATTGAAAAAGAAAAAGAAGTACATGAATTTCGAATTTTAAAACAGTTTAATTATTTTGATGTGGTGCTAATACTCTTGTTTTCTGAATGAATGCTTGAATGCATATTTTTTAATTTGTTGTTTATGAATGTTAAAATTGTTGGCTCTTGAAAGAATGATGAAAAAGGAGAAATATTGTTTGATGATATGAAAAATCATAAAATTGATTCTTGTAGCAAGAAAAAGCAGTGAATAGAAAGCTTGCAGGAAAAAATGCGAAAAAAAAGAAAAAAAAAGAGCAAGCAGAAAAAGCTAATAGCCCTTTAAACCAAAAGGCAAAGGTAATAAAAAGGATCAAAGGCTTTGAGCATCAGTGGATAAGAGGGCCCACAAGAATAAAATCCTGGCCTAAGCGGCTAAACCAAGCTGTCCCTAATCATGTGCTTGTGGCGTGAAGGTATCAAGTGAAAACTTGAGACTGAGCAGTTAAAGTCGTGGTCCAAAGCAAAAAGAGTGTGCTTAAGAGCTCTGGACACCTCTAACTGGGGACTCTAGCAAAGCTGAGTCACAATCTGAAAAGGTTCACCCAGTTATGTGTCTGTGGCATTTATGTATCCGGTGGTAATACTGGAAAACAAAATGCTTAGGGTCACGGCCAAGACTCATAAAGTAGCTGTGTTCAAGAATCAACATACTTAACTAGGAGAATCAATAACACTATCTGGATTCTGAGTTCCTATAGAAGCCAATCATTCTGAACTTCAAAGGATAAAGTGAGATGCCAAAACTATTCAGAGGCAAAAAGCTAAAAGCCCCGCTCATCTAATTAATACTGATCTTCATAGATATTTTTGGAATTCAATGTATATTCTCTTCTTTTTATCCTATTTGATTTTTAGTTGCTTGGGGACAAGCAACAATTTAAGTTTGGTGTTGTGATGAGCGGATAATTTATACGCTTTTTGGCTTTGTTTTTAGTATGTTTTTAGTATATTTTAGTTAGTTTTTATTATGTTTTAATTAGTTTTTAAATAAAAATTACTTTTCTGGACTTTACTATGAGTTTGTGTGTTTTTCTGTGATTTCAGGTATTTTCTGGCTGAAATTGAGGGACCTGAGCAAAAATCTTATTCAGAGGCTGAAAAAGGACTGCAGATGCTGTTGGATTCTGACCTCCCTGCACTCGAAGTGGATTTTCTGGAGCTACAGAAGCCCAATTGGTGCGTTCTCAATTGCGTTGGAAAGTAGACATCCTGGGCTTTCCAGCAATATATAATAGTTCATACCTTTCTCGAGATTTGATGGCCCAAACAGGCATTCCAAGTCAGCTCAAGAATTCTGGCGTTTAACTCCAGAACTGGCACAAAAGCTGGAGTTAAACGCCCAAACTGGCACAAAAGCTGGCGTTTAACTCCAAGAAAAGTCTCTACACATGAAAGCTTCAATGCTCAACCCAAGCACACACCAAGTGGGTCCCAGAAGTGGATTTTTACACTAAACACCCTAGCTTACTCATTTTCTGTAACCCTAGGTCACCAGTTTACTATAAAAACTACTTTTAGTGATTCATCTTGTTCCTCATGACACTTTACACATTTCATATTGTATTCTCTATGGCATGAGTCTCTAAACCCTATTGTTGGGGGTGAGGAGCTCTGCTGTTCTTCATAAATTAATGCAATTACTACTGTTTTCCATTCTATCACGCTTGTTTCTATTCTAAGATATTCATTCGCACTTCAACCTGATGAATGTGATGATCCGTGACACTCATCATCATTCTCACCTATGAACGCGTGCCTGACAACCACCTCCGTTCTACCTTAGATTGAATGCATATCTCTTAGCCTCATGATTCAGATCAAAGTCTTCGTGGTATAAGCTAGAATTATTGGCGGCCATTCCTGAGATCCGGAACATCTAAACCTTGTCTGTGGTATTCTGAGTAGGATCTGGAAAGGGATGACTGTGACGAGCTTCAAACTCGCGAGTGTTGGACGTAGTGATAGACGCAAAAGGATCAACGGATCCTATTCCGACATGATTGAGAACCGACAGATGATTAGCCGTGCGGTGACAGTACATTTGGAACATTTTCACTGAGAGGACGGGAAGTAGCCATTGACAACGGTGATGCCCAACATAAAGCTTGCCATGGAAGGAGCCTTGCGTGCATGAAGAAGAAGATAGTAAGAAAGTAGAGATTCAGAAGACAAAGCATCTCCAAAGCCTCAACCTGTTCTTCATTACTGCATAACAAGTATTTATTTCATGTTCTTTTACTTTTAACAACTAAATCTGAGAATTATTGATATCCTAACTAAGAGTTACAAGATAACCATAGCTTGCTTCAAGCCGACAATCTCCGTGGGATCGACCCTTACTCACGTAAGGTTTTACTTGGACGACCCAGTGCACTTGCTGGTTAGTTGTGCGGAGTTGCAAAAGTGTGATTGTAATTTCGTGCACCAAGTTTTTGGCGCCGTTGCCAGGGATTGTTCGAGTTTGGAGAACTGACGGTTTATCTTGTTGCTTAGATTAGGAATATTTTATTTTTGTTGGTTTAGAGTCTTTTATTTGAGTTTAGTTTCATATTTTAAGTTTGGTGTCAATTGCATGCTTTTATTTTCTTTTAATTTTTTGAAATTGCATGTCCTTAGTTCTTTCTTGATTTAAAAAAATTCTAAGTTTGGTGTCTTCTTTGTGTTTTCCTTTAATTTTTCGAAAATTTCTGTTTGATTTTCTAAAAATTTTAAGTTTGGTGTGTTTTTGTGCTTTTATTTACTTAAAAATTTTTCAAAAATTTATTCTTGGTGTTCATCTTGATCTTCAAAGTGTTCTTGATGTTCATCTTGACATTCAAAGTTTTCTTGTTTGTTCTCTTTGTTTTGATCTAAAATTTCTAAGTTTAGTGTCGTTTTGTTGTTTTTCTCTTTCCTCATTAAAATTTAAAAATAAAAAAATATCTTTTTCTTATTTTACTCATAATTTTCGAAATTTAACATTAAAATAGTCAAAGATTTTCAAAATCATATCTCTTCTTTTTAATCAAGTCAAAATTCTAATTTCAAAAATTGATCTTTTCAAATCTTTTTCAAAAAAAAAAAATCAAATCTTTTTAATTTCAAAAAATCAAATCTTCATATCTTTTAATCACAGATTCAATTGTTGAGACTTTTTGGTCCTGGGAAGTTTGAGGAGGTTGTGAGTTTTCATGTTCTCTTATCATCTCAAGTGTAGTTTCAGGTTCAAATATTTCCACCACCTCTTCCTTACATTCAACAATTGGTCTACCAGCACTTCCATATTTTTGAGGGAGTTCTCTTTTTCATTCCAGAATTTCTTTGTCTCCTCCTCATATCTTTTGAACATGGACTCAAGCTTTGAGAGCCTTTGGTTCATGGAAGTTTGTGTGGGTGGTAAGTTTTGAAAGGGAGTTTCTGTTGAAGCATGGTCAAGTGATGATAACTTTGGATGAATATCATATGGAGCATTAGAATTCCCTTCCCAGCCACCATTAGAATAATGACTTGCATCACTTTGTGGTGGAGGGAAATATCCCATATGATTCTCTTGCTCATCTTGTGTCTCTGAAGCAAATCTCCATGGATTGGAGTGCTCAGAATTTGTATTTTCTTGGTGATATTCCCAGCCACCATTAGAGATTGGTGATTGTGGGTAATATCCCATAAAATTTGTTTGATCATAAGATGAGTTGAACTCCATTTGAATTTTGTAAAACACAACACAAATGAAATTTGAAATTCATCTCACAGAGAAGAATTTCTTAATGAGGCAATAACTCAAACACCTTGGTTTCAATCTAAAACAAAAAACAAAAACAAAGAAAATGCTTGATCTAGACTTATCACCCACTTAATCATTGTTGATCTAAATCAATCTCCGGCAACGGCGCCAAAAACTTGATGGGTGGAAATCAAAATTCCACACCAAAACTCACCGGCAACTGTACCGGGTCGCATCAAGTAGTAAAATTCACTTAGAGTGAGGTCGATCCCACAGGGATTGATGGATCAAGAAACTTTATCGGGTGATTAGTTTAGTCAAGCTAACATTGGTTAATTGGATGAAATTAAACTAACAGAAAGGAAATGACAAGGAATTTAAAGTGCAGAAAGTAAATTGACTGAAACTTAAATAACAAGGTATGTAAATTATAGTAAATTTAAATCAGGAGAATGTAGATTGGACAAAAGCTTAAAGAGCAAGAAAAGTAAATTGATAGAATCTTAAATGACAAGAAATGTAAATTGCATCAAATGTAAAAGGGACTGGGTGCTGGAAATTAAAGAAAGCAATAGATCAGTAACTTAGAGCAAGTGCAGAAAATGTAAATTTGCAGGAAATGTAAATCAATCTCATAGCAAACATCAAATGCAAAATGCAGAGGAACAAGAAGATTTAAATTTCATGAAAGTAAATTGGAAGCAATGGGAATAGAAAGCTATGAGAACAGAAGATTAAAATCAAGCTCAATGTAAATTGATTTATGAAATTTCAGAAAGGGAAACTTGCAGAGGAAGGAAAAATGAAATAGAAAGAAAGGAAAACCCAGATCTGATTTTTAATTCTCAAATTCAAAAAGGAAACTTTAACAAAGAGCTTTCTACCCTACTCCTAATGCTCTCAGGCAGAGCCAGCCTCTCTAAGAAAATGAAATTGATGCCTTTATATAGGCTTTTCAAAATGAAAATGAAATTCCTAATCTAGCTTGTTCTTGTACTTTTGAGTGATGATATGGGCTTTGCTTGCTTTAGATTTGAATGATAGTGGATCTGGATGTAATTAGTGACTTGGGTCTGTGAGGAATTGGATTGAAGCTTGGGTCAGGAGGCATTTTTAAAAATGGGTTGGGGCATGCTTCCAGTGGAGCGCTCAGCTAAGTTAGTGAACTAAGCGCTACACATGCTCCTCGTCATGCTTCCTGATGAGCGGATAATTTATACGCTTTTTGACATTGTTTTTAGTATGTTTTTAGTAGAATCTAGTTACTTTTAGGGATGTTTTTAATAGATTTTATGTTAAATTCACATTTCTGGACTTTACTATGAGTTTGTGTGTTTTTCTGTGATTTCAGGTATTTTCTGGCTGAAATTGAGGGACTTGATCAGAAATCAGATTCAGAGGTTGAAGAAGGACTGCTGATGCTGTTGGATTCTGACCTCCCTGCACTCAAAGTGGATTTTCTGGAGCTACAGAACTCGAAATGGCGCGCTTCCAATTGCGTTGGAAAGTAGACATCCAGGGCTTTCCAGCAATATATAATAGTCCATACTTTGGTCAAGAATAAACGACGTAAACTGGCGTTCAACGCCAGCTTTCTACCCAAATCTGGCGTCCAGCGCCAGAAAAGGAGCCAAAACCAGAGTTGAACGCCCAAACTGGCACAAAAGCTGGCGTTCAACTCCAAGGAAGACCTCTGCACGTGCAACACTTAAAGCCCAGCCCAAGCACACACCAAGTGGGCCCCGGAAGTGGATTTATGCATCAATTACTTACTTCTGTAAACCCTAGTGACTAGTTTATTATAAATAGGACCTCTTACTATTGTATTTGACATCTTTGGATTACCTTATGATCCTTTGATCACGTTTTAGGGGGTTGGCCATCTCGGCCATGCCTGGACCTTCACTTATGTATTTTCAACGGTAGAGTTTCTACACTCCATAGATTAAGGTGTGGAGCTCTGCTGTTCCTCAAAGATTAATGCAAGTACTACTGTTTTCTATTCAATTCTTCTTATTTCGCTTCTAAGATATCCATTCGCACCCAAGAACGTGATGAAGGTGATGATTATGTGTGACGCTCATCATCCTTCCCCCTTATGAACGCGTGCCTGACAAACACTTCTGTTCTACATGAATTAAGCTAGAATGAGTATCTCTTAGATCTCCTAACCAGAATCTTCGTGGCGTAAGCTAGAATGATGGCGGCATTCAAGAGAATCCGGAAGGTCTAAACCTTGTCTGTGGTATTCTGAGTAGGATTCAATGATTGAATGACTGTGACGAGCTTCAAACTCGCGATTGTTGGGCGTTAGTGACAGACGCAAAAGGAAGGTGAATCCTATTCCAGCATGATCGAGAACCGACAGATGAATAGCCGTGCCGTGACAGGGTGCGTGAGCATATGATTCACTGAGAGGAGGGGATGTAGCCACTGACAACGGTGATGCCCTTGCATACAGCCAGCCATGGAAAGAAGTAAGACTGATTGGATGAAGATAGCAGGAAAGCAGAGGTTCAGAGGAACGAAAAGCATTTCCATTCGCTTATCTGAAATCTCTGCCAATGAATCTACATAAGTATCTCTATCCCTTTTATTGTTTATTTGAATCTAATAAAATATCATGTTTAAATCCGCCTAACTGAGATTTGCAAGGTGACCATAGCTTGCTTCAAGCCAACAATCTCTGTGGGATCGACCCTTACTCACGTAAGGTTTATTACTTGGACGACCCAGTACACTTGCTGGTTAGTTGAACGGAGTTGTGTCCACACATAGTAAAGAGCCATAATAATGATTCCATACAATAACAAAGAGTACTACATTGATGTGATCACAATTTCGTCCACCAAGTTTTTGGCGCCGTTGCCGGGGATTGTTTGAGTTTGGACAACTGACGGTTCATCTTGTTGCTCAGATTAGGTAATTTTCTCTTTGTTTTCTTTTTAAAAATTTTTCAAAAATTATTTCAAAAATCTCTCATCTGTTTTCGAAAAAAAAAATAATAAAAATGTTTTCAAAAATTTTATTCAAGATTTTTAAGAATGAATTCTAGTGTTTCATGATGATTTGTTGAATCCTGGCTGGCTGTAAGCCATGTCCAATCTTTTGGACTGGGATTTCAACTTATCATCACAAGAGATTCTCACACACTTAGTTGTTCTATACATGAAAAAACTTACATGCTAAAGCTTGGCTGGCTATTAAGCCATGCCTGACCCTTTGATTGGAGCTTTAGAGCATAAGATTCCTGGAATTCATATTAAAAATTTTGAATCCTTATTTTTCTCTTTTCTAAATAATTTTCGAAAAATATAAAAAAAAAATCCAAAAAAATTAGAAAATCATAAAAATCAAAAATATTTTTCTGTTTCTTGTTTGAGTCTTGAGTCATGTTATAAGTTTGGTGTCATTTGCATGTGCATCTTGCATTTTTTTCGAAAAAAATCATGCATTCATAGTGGTCTTCATGATCTTCAAGTTGTTCTTGGTAAGTCTTCTTGTTTGATCTTGATGATTTTTTGTTTTGTGTCTTTTCATGTTTATCATATGCATTCTTGAATTCTTAGTGCGTAAGCATTAAAGAATTCTAAGTTTGGTGTCTTGCATGTTTTCTTTGCATGAAAATTTTTTCAAAATTGTGTCTATGATGTTCATCTTGACATTCAAAGTGTTCTTGGTGTTCATCTTGACATTCATAGCATTCTTGCATGCATCACATGTTTTGATTTAAAAATTTCATGCATTGCATCTTTTTAGTGTTTTTCTCTTGCATCATAAAAATTTCAAAAATCAAAAAAAATATCTTTCCCTTTTTCTCTCATTAAATTCGAAAATTTGGATTGACTTTTTCAAAAATTTTTAAAAATCAAAGTTGTTGCCAATGAGTCAAATCAAATTTTCAATTTGAAAATCTTATCTTTTTCAAAATCTTTTTCAAAAATCAAATCTTTTTCAAAATTTTTAGCTATTTTCGAAAATTTCAAAAATATTTTTCAAAAATCTTTTTCTTATTTTTATATAAAATTTTTGAAAATAACTAATCAATTAATGTTTTGATTCAAAAATTTGAAGTTTGTTACTTGCTTGTTAAGAAAGATTCAAACTTTAAATTCTAAAATCATATCTTGTGATTTCTTATGAACCAAGTCATTAATTGAGATTTTAAAAAAAAAATAAAATCTTTTTCAAAACTAATTTCAATCATATCTTTTCAAAAATATCTTCTTATCTTATCTTTTTCAAAAATATCTTCTCAAAATATCTTTTCTAACTTCCTAACTTCTTATCTTTTCAAAATTTGTTTCAACTAACTAACTAACTTATTGTTTGTTTCTTAACTTTTTCAAAACCACCTAACTAACTCTCTCTCTCTAATTTTCGAAAATATCTCCCTCTTTTTCAAAAATTTCTTTTTAATTAACTAATTATTTGTATTTTTTTATTTTTGATTTCAAAAATTTTCGAAAAAAAATACTAAACAATTTTCAAAAACTATTTTCAAAAATCACTAACTCTTTTTCAAAATAATTTTCGAAAATTATTCCTCCCCCATCTCATTCTATTTATTCATTCATATCCTAACATCTCATCTCACATTCCAATCCTCACAGTTGTGTTTCTTCCTTTACATCACATCCTTTATCTCCCCCTCTTCTTCTACTTACAAAGGGATCCCTATACTGTGGTATAAAGGATCTCTATTATTATTATCATTTTTCTGGCCATTCTTCCTTGTCATATGAGCAGAAGCAAGGATAAGAACATTCTTGTGGAAGCAGATCCAGAACCTGAAAGGACTCTGAAGAGAAAATTAAGAGAAGCTAAAATACAACAATCCAGAGATAACCTTTCAGAAATTTTCGAACAGGCAGAGGAGATGGCAGCCGAAAATAATAATAATATAAGGAAGATGCTTGGTGACTTTACTGCACCTAATTCCAATTTACATGGAAGAAGCATCTCCATTCCTGCCATCGGAACAAACAACTTTGAGCTGAAACCTCAGTTAGTTTCTCTGATGCAGCAGAACTGCAAGTTTCATGGACTTCCATCTGAAGATCCTTTTCAGTTCTTAACTGAATTCTTGCAGATATGTGATACTGTTAAGACTAATGGAGTAGATCCTGAAGTCTACAGGCTCATGCTTTTCCCTTTTGCTGTAAGAGACAGAGCTAGATTATGGTTGGATTCTCAACCTAAAGACAGCCTGAACTCTTGGGATAAGCTGGTCACGGCTTTCTTAGCCAAGTACTTTCCTCCTCAAAAGCTGAGCAAGCTTAGAGCTGATGTTCAAACCTTCAGACAAAAAGAAGGTGAATCTCTCTATGAAGCTTGGGAAAGATACAAACAGTTGACCAAAAAATGTCCTTCTGACATGCTTTCAGAATGGACCATCCTGGATATATTCTATGATGGTTTATCTGAGCTATCAAAGATGTCACTGGACACTTCTGCAGGTGGATCCATTCACCTAAAGAAAACGCCTGCAGAAGCTCAAGAACTCATTGACATGGTTGCTAATAACCAGTTCATGTACACTTCTGAAAGGAATCCTGTGAGTAATGGGACGCCTATGAAGAAGGGAGTTCTTGAGGTTGATACTCTGAATGCCATATTGGCTCAGAACAAAATATTGACTCAGCAAGTCAATATGATTTCTCAGAGTCTGCATGGAATGCAAGCTGCATCCAACAGTACTCAAGAGGCATCTTCTAAAGAAGAAGCCTATGATCCTGAGAACCCTGCAATAGCAGAGGTTAATTACTTAGGTGAACCTTATGGAAACACCTATAACTCAACATGGAGAAATCATCCAAATTTCTCATGGAAGGATCAAAAGCCTCAACAAGGCTTTAATAATGGTGGAAGAAACAGGTTTAGCAATAGCAAGCCTTTTCCATCATCAACTCAGCAACAGACAGAGAACTCTGAACAAAATGCTTCTAATTTAGCAAATCTAGTCTCTGATCTATCTAAGGCCACTGTAAGTTTCATGAATGAAACAAGGTCTTCCATTAGAAATCTGGAAGCACAAGTGGGCCAGCTGAGTAAAAGGATCACTGAAATCCCTCCTAGTACTCTCCCAAGCAATACAGAAGAGAACCCAAAAGGAGAGTGCAAGGCCATTGACATAAGCGCCATGGCCGAACCTGTGAGGAGAGGAGAGGACGTGAATCCCAAGGAGGAAGACCCCCTGGGACGTCCAGTGGTCAATAAGGAGCTTCCCTCTAAGGAACCAAAGGACTCTGAGGCTCATCTAGAGACCATAGAGATTCCATTGAACCTCCTTATGCCCTTCATGAGCTCTGATGAGTATTCCTCTCCTGAAGAGAATGAGGATGTCACTAAAGAGCAAACTGCCAAGTTTCTTGGTGCAATCATGAAGCTGAATGCCAAATTGTTTGGCATTGATGCTTGGGAAGTTGAACCTCCCTTGTTCATCAATGAACTAAGTGATCTGGATCAACTGACATTGCCTCAGAAGAGACAGGATCCTGGAAAGTTCATAATACCCTGTACCATAGGCACCATGATCTTTAAGGCTCTGTGTGACCTTGGTTCAGGAATAAACCTCATGCCTCTCTCTGTAATAGAGAAACTGGGAATCTATGGGGTGCAAGCTGCTAAAATCTCACTAGAGATGGCAGACAGCTCAAGAAGACAGGCTTATGGACACGTAGAAGATGTATTGGTAAAAGTTGAGGGCCTTTACATCCCTGCTGATTTCATAGTCTTGGATACTGGAAAGGAAGAGGATGAATCCATCATCCTAGGAAGACCTTTCCTGGCCACAGCAAGAGCTGTGATTGATGTTGACAGAGGTGAAATAGTCCTTCAATGGAATGAGAACTCCCTTGTATTCAAAACTCAAGGATCTCCCTCTGCAACCATGAAGAGGAAGCATGAAAAGCTTCTCTCAAAGCAGAGTCAACCAGAGCCCCCACAGTCAAACTCTAAGTTTGGTGTTAGGAGGCCACAACCAAACTCTAAGTTTGGTATTGAACTCCCATATCCAAACTCTAAGTTTGGTGTTGGAAAGTCTCAACAAAGCTCTGCACATCTGTGAGGCTCCATGAGAGCCCACTGTCAAGCTATTGACATTAAAGAAGCGCTTGTTGGGAGGCAACCCAATGTTTATTTATCTAACTATATTTTTCTTAGTTATGTGTCTTTATAGGTTCATGATCATGAGGAGTCACAAAATAAATATAAAAATTGAAAACGGAATCAAAAACAGCAGAAGAAAAATCACACCCTGGAGAAGCATCTGTCTGGCGTTCAAACGCCAGAACAGAGCATAGTTCTGGCGTTGAACGCCCAGAATGGGAGCATCCTGGCGCTGAACGCCCAGAACAAGCATGGTTCTGGCGTTCAACGCCAGAAATGGCAGCAAATGGGCGTTGAACGCTCAAAATGGGCACCAACCTGGCGCTGAACGCCCAGAGTTGTGTGCAAGGGCATTTTGCATGCCTAAATTGGTGCAGGGATGTAAATGCCTTGACACCTCAGGATCTGTGGACACCACAGGATCATCTCAGGATCTGTGGACCCCACAGGATCCCCACTTTACCTCCTCATAATCCTAGTTTTTATTTCCACATCTTCTTCTTCATCTATTCCTTCTTCTTTTGCTCGAGGGCGAGCAACATTCTAAGTTTGGTGTGGTAAAACAATTATGTAAAGGATCTATAGCTCAGTGGTAGAACATTTGACTGCAAATCAAGAGATCCCTGAGTTACCTCAGGGGATACATTTTCTTCCACCATTATTATTGGAAGCAACTAAGGGTGGAACATCAAGAGCACTCCATCATCCTTCATGAAATCAAAGAAGATCTAAAAGCAATGAAGGAGGAGCAGCAAAGACAAGGAAGAGACATAGAAGAGCTCAAGGACATCACTAAGGTGGACTCATTCCTTGTTCTTACTCTCTCTGTTTTTCGTTTTCTATGTTATGTGCTTATCTATGTTTGTGTCTTCATTACATGATCATTAGTAGTAGTAACTATGTCTTAAAGTTATAAATGTCCTATGAATCCATCACCTCTCTTAAAAAAAAATGTGTTTTAAATCAAAAGACAAGAAGTACATGAGTTTTGAATTTATCCTTGAACTTAGTTTAATTATATTGATGTGGTGACAATGCTTCTTGTTTTCTGAATGTATGCTTGAACAGTGCATATGTCTTTTGAAGTTGTTGTTTAAGAATGTTAAATATGTTGGCTCTTGAAAGAATGATGACTAGGAAACATGTTATTTGATAATCTGAAAAATCATAAAAATGATTCTTGAAGCAAGAAAAAGCAGCAAAGAACAAAGCTTGCAGAAAAAAAAATAGGCGAAAAAAAAATTTTAGAAGAAAAAGAAAAAGCAAGCAGAAAAAGCCAAAACCCTTAAAACCAAAAGGCAAGGGAAAATAAAAAGGATCCCAAGGCTTTGAGCATCAGTGGATAGGAGGACCTAAAGGAATAAAATCCTGGTCTAAGCGGCTAAACCAAGCTGTCCCTAACCATGTGCTTGTGGCGTGAAGGTGTCAAGTGAAAACTTGAGACTGAGCGGTTAAAGTCAAGGTCCAAAGCAAAAAAAGGAGTGTGCTTAAGAACCCTGGACACCTCTAATTGGGGACTTTAGCAAAGCTGAGTCACAATCTGAAAAGGTTCACCCAATTATGTGTCTGTGGCATTTATGTATCCGGTGGTAATACTGGAAAACAAAGTGCTTAGGGCCACGGCCAAGACTCATAAAATAGCTGTGTTCAAGAATCATCATACTGAACTAGGAGAATCAATAACACTATCTGAACTCTGAGTTCCTATAGATGCCAATCATTCTGAACCTCAATGGATAAAGTGAGATACCAAAACTATTCAAGAGGCAAAAAGCTATAAGTCCCGCTCATTTGATTGGAGCTATGTTTCATTGATAGTTTGGAATTTATAGTATATTCTATTCTTTTTATCCTATGTTGATTTTCAGTTGCTTGGGGACAAGCAACAATTTAAGTTTGGTGTTGTGATGAGCGGATAATTTATACGCTTTTTGACATTGTTTTTAGTATGTTTTTAGTAGAATCTAGTTACTTTTAGGGATGTTTTTAATAGATTTTATGTTAAATTCACATTTCTGGACTTTACTATGAGTTTGTGTGTTTTTCTGTGATTTCAGGTATTTTCTGGCTGAAATTGAGGGACTTGATCAGAAATCAGATTCAGAGGTTGAAGAAGGACTGCTGATGCTGTTGGATTCTGACCTCCCTGCACTCAAAGTGGATTTTCTGGAGCTACAGAACTCGAAATGGCGCGCTTCCAATTGCGTTGGAAAGTAGACATCCAGGGCTTTCCAGCAATATATAATAGTCCATACTTTGGTCAAGAATAAACGACGTAAACTGGCGTTCAACGCCAGCTTTCTACCCAAATCTGGCGTCCAGCGCCAGAAAAGGAGCCAAAACCAGAGTTGAACGCCCAAACTGGCACAAAAGCTAGCGTTCAACTCCAAGGAAGACCTCTGCACGTGCAACACTTAAAGCCCAGCCCAAGCACACACCAAGTGGGCCCCGGAAGTGGATTTATGCATCAATTACTTACTTCTGTAAACCCTAGTGACTAGTTTATTATAAATAGGACCTCTTACTATTGTATTTGACATCTTTGGATTACCTTATGATCCTTTGATCACGTTTTAGGGGGTTGGCCATCTCGGCCATGCCTGGACCTTCACTTATGTATTTTCAACGGTAGAGTTTCTACACTCCATTGATTAAGGTGTGGAGCTCTGCTGTTCCTCAAAGATTAATGCAAGTACTACTGTTTTCTATTCAATTCTTCTTATTTCGCTTCTAAGATATCCATTCGCACCCAAGAACGTGATGAAGGTGATGATTATGTGTGACGCTCATCATCCTTCCCCCTTATGAACGCGTGCCTGACAAACACTTCTGTTCTACATGAATTAAGCTAGAATGAGTATCTCTTAGATCTCCTAACCAGAATCTTCGTGGCGTAAGCTAGAATGATGGCGGCATTCAAGAGAATCCGGAAGGTCTAAACCTTGTCTGTGGTATTCTGAGTAGGATTCAATGATTGAATGACTGTGACGAGCTTCAAACTCGCGATTGTTGGGCGTTAGTGACAGACGCAAAAGGAAGGTGAATCCTATTCCAGCATGATCGAGAACCGACAGATGAATAGCCGTGCCGTGACAGGGTGCGTGAGCATATGATTCACTGAGAGGAGGGGATGTAGCCACTGACAACGGTGATGCCCTTGCATACAGCCAGCCATGGAAAGAAGTAAGACTGATTGGATGAAGATAGCAGGAAAGCAGAGGTTCAGAGGAACGAAAAGCATCTCCATTCGCTTATCTGAAATCTCTGCCAATGAATCTACATAAGTATCTCTATCCCTTTTATTGTTTATTTGAATCTAATAAAATATCATGTTTAAATCCGCCTAACTGAGATTTGCAAGGTGACCATAGCTTGCTTCAAGCCAACAATCTCTGTGGGATCGACCCTTACTCACGTAAGGTTTATTACTTGGACGACCCAGTACACTTGCTGGTTAGTTGAACGGAGTTGTGTCCACACATAGTAAAGAGCCATAATAATGATTCCATACAATAACAAAGAGTACTACATTGATGTGATCACAATTTCGTCCACCACTTCCCTTGCCTTGTGACAAGCCCTTCGAACCAGGCTTCCTTGTAGAGCTAAGTGAAGTAAGTTCACGCAGCGCTTCATGCTTTGAGTGAGCTCCCACTTTCGAGCCTTGCTGGTTGCATTTTGTGCCTATTCCCTTGTGAGGAGTAGCGCTCAGTTAGATAAGTTAACTTAGTGCCGTTATTTGCTTGCTCTTGTTCCCCATTTCGAGCTCTAGTGGAGCCACTTTGGTCCAACAATTCCTTAGGCACTAGCGTTCAGTTAATAAAGAGAACTGAGCGCTCCCTTGTGTGCTTGTGCAAGGTCTTGTCTTCTACTCTTGGTGACTGCATTTTGTCCATTTTCTTTTGAATGAGGCACGATAAAGTTAACTAAGTTAACTGAGCGCTATGCCTTTGCCTTGTTCCCTTGGGCGCTACCCTGATTCCCTCTTCGAGCCTTGGCTGCCCCATTTTTGGTTTATTTTTGGGCCTTAAAGATGCCTTTTACTTGTGCTTCAATTCATGCCAAATATAGATTGTTATATATTGTTGAAAATCTCTGAATGTCAGCTTTCAAACGCAACTAGAAGCATATTAATTGGACATCTGTAGCTCAAGTTATGACCCTTTGAAGGAGGCATGGTCATGCTGTCACAAGGCTTAAGAAAAGCCCGAAAAAGTTAACTATTTTAACTTAGCACTCTCTTCAAATTGGGCGCTGGTGCCTTGTTTGAGCTCTACTTGGTCATGGACCACGCTTTTAAAAGCGTGGCCTAAGGCCTCAAAGTGTGCCCTAAAACTCTTTTTTTCTCTTTTTTTAGCTTATTTTGTGCTTTTTTTGCTTCTTTTTCTTCTTATTTCCTACAAAGTTTATCAAATCAAAAGATCAAGGAAATATACCTTTTAAACACAAAATAATGCATTATTTGAGCACTAATTATCAATTTCTTGTATGAAAAAACATAGAAAAATATGACATGATGACATGTCATCAGTAGCGTTAAATTTTGCTGAGGATAAAAGTCTCCCACGCCAAAAGGTGTAGCCTATGAGGTTTGATGACAAGGTCAAAGCTCCTGCGAGGCAGAGCAAAATAACGGGCAACCTTAAGAAAAAATGCTATATCTGGGCCACAACTCGCAAGACCTATGACGATATAAGAAGTAATGAGTGGAACATAATATTCATCCTCAATCATCAATATCCGCTGGAAATAACAAGAGGGCACTTTGAATCTTTAAAAGCCAATACATATGTTGAAAACTTGGTAATTTTAGAATAATATTAATGATTTAAGACTATAAGATGTTCATCCCATATCTGGACAAAAAAAAGTTGGCATCCCATTCATTTGTAAGTTTTTGTTTATAAAGCTTCTTAACACAAATTTTTCATTGGGTGCCAATTAAACTAAAAAATTGTTCTCTCTGGACAAACTTCAGGTATTTGCCTGATAAACCACTATTTTATGGTTTATTTTGTACTCAATTGAGTGGTTTTTATCAACTCTTTACCCACTTATTCATACTATTCGCATGTTTTACATTTTCCTTCCTGATTTTGTGCTATGATTGAAAACATGCTTCTTTGATCTTATATTTGCTTATTATTAATCCTCTCTTATTACCATTAGATGCCTTGATATGTGTGTTAAGTGATTTCAGAGATTACAGGACAGGACTGACTCAGAGGATGGAAAGGAAGCATGCAAAAGTGGAAGGAATACAAGAAGTTGGAGAAATTGCTAAGCTGTCCAGCCTGACCTCTTCGCATTCAAATGGCTATAACTTTAGCTACAGAGGTTCAAATGATGCGGTTCCAGTTGTGTTGAAAAGCTAACGTCTGGGGTTTCGATTTGATATATAATATATCATAGTTGCTCTGACGATAGGCAACGCGAACGTGTGCTCTAAGCGGACGCGTCGCAGTGACGAAAATCAGCGTGTTTGAATTCGCAACCAGCGAATTCTGTGCTGTTTCTGACCCAGTTCTCGGCTCAGAAAACACAGATTAGAGGTTATAAAGTAGAGGGATTACATTCATTCATAATCAAGCTTTCACATTCACAATTTTAGGAGTAGATGTAGTTTTTAGAGAGAGAGGTTTTCTCCTCTCTCTTAAGATTTAGAATTAGGATTCTTTTCACTTTATGATTATTTCATCTTTTGCGATCACAGGTTCAATGTTTCTTTTATTTATTTTTCTAATTTAATTTATGAACTTCCATGTTAGATTTGATTTCTTTTATTAATGCAATTTGAGGTATTTCAGATTTATGATTTTTGTTTAGCTTTTTATATTCTTGGTTTTAATTGATGAATTGATAAATTGGAGACACTTGAGTTATCAAACTCCTTGTTGATTGGAAATTGAAATTCTTCAAGAATTAATTCGGGTTCCAATAACTCTAAATTTTCCCAAGGAAAGACTAGGACTTGAGGAATCAGAATTAATTCATCCACTTAACTTACCTTCATAGTTAGAGGTTAACAAAGTGGGAGAAAAATCCAATTCTCATTACAATTGATAAGGATAACTAGGATAGGACTTCCAATTTTCATACCTTGCCAAAAGTCTATTTTATAGTTATTTATTTTATTCTTATTATCATTCAACATACTGCTTCCTTACTTTCAAAACCCCCAATTTACAAGACTCATAACCAATAATAAGAACATACCTCCCTACAATTCCTTGAGAAGACGACCCGAGGTTTAAATACTCGGTTATCAATTTTAAAAAGAGGTTTGTTACTTGTGACAACCAAAACGTTTGTACGAAGGGATTTCTATTGGTTTAGAAACTATATCTACAACGCGACTGTTTTTATAAAATTCTTTACTGGCAAAAATCCTAACGTCAAAATGGCGCCGTTGCCGAGGAATTGCAAACGTGTGCCTTATTATTGGTTAATGTAAATAATTTCTTTTGCTTGTTTATTTATTTTTATTTTTGTTTTTATTTTTGCTTTTTCATAAATTAAGAGGTTATTGGTTTTTATTTAGTTATTAAAAAATAAAAATAAAAACAAAAATTTTCAAAAATTTGTTCTTCGTGTTCATCTTG